>NC_091439.1:127035878-127200878 GCF_964237555.1 Oryctolagus cuniculus | reverse complement strand
TGACAGCAGTAATCATACGAATCCTAGCAATCAAAATCATCACAAGTCATTGCCCAACTCCTTCTTCCTAAAGCAATTAAAACCCTGTAAACACCTTGCAGAAGAGTAGCAGGTATCCACTGAGCATCTGAGCCATATTCGTGTTCTTCTGATTTCAGCCTGCATTTTCTCTTGAGTTTTCTGATTCGAGATCTATAGATGGCTGAGTGCTCATCTGTCCCAAGGTCTTTATAATGGATGAGGGTGCCCTAAAGTCTTGAGGCGCTTTGCAGGCATCATTGGGGGCACCAGCGTTTACCTTTGCCTCCACATGCAAAAGCTGGTGGATGAAGGCATTTGCTTTTATGGATGAATGAGAACTGGGAAACAGCATCCATCTCTATTTCTCATATGCAGTAACATTCTCACACTCCCATATGCCAGGAGCAGGCTTGGACTCTCAGAAACACGGCTTACTCAGAAAAACTGATAACAAGGTTACTGCTCTTCAAAGATTACATGGCAGAATTTCTTGCTGCTGCCTTATTGCTCTATGAAGAGCATTGACCTACAAAGTAAACCAACTGTCAATAAAAAATTCAATCTTACAGGGACCAGAGTTTTGACACATTGGGTCAAACTGCTGCCAGTGATGCAGGTATCCCATATGGGTCCCAGATGCTCCACTTCTGATCCAGCTCCCTGCTAATGTGCCTGGGAAATTAGCAGAGAATGGCCCAGGTACTTGAACCCATGCCATCCAGTGGGAAGATTCAGATGAAGTTCCTGGCTTCTGGCTCCAGTCTGGCCCAGCCCTGGCTGTTGAGGTCATTTGGGGAGTGAGCCAGGCAATGGAAGATCTCTATCTCTGTGTCTCCCCACTCCCTCTATAACACTCTTCCAAATAAATAAACCTTTAAAAATTCCATCTTACATTGTTTCCTATGTAATTTTTTTTTTTGACAGGCAGAGTGGACAGTGAGAGAGAGAAACAGAGAGAAAGGTCTTCCTTTTGCCGTTGGTTCACCCTCCAATGGCCACCACGGCTGGTGCGCTGTGGCCCGTGCACCGCACTGATCCGAAGCCAGGAGCCAGGTGCTTCTCCTGATCTTCTTGCGGGTGCAGGGCCCAAGCACTTGGGACATCCTCCACTGCCTTCCCAGGCCACAGCAGAGAGCTGGACTGGAAAGGAGCAACTGGGACAGAATCCGGTGCCGCAACTGGGACTAGAACCCGGGGTGCCAGCTTCGCAGGCAGAGGATTAGCCTATTGAGCCACGGTGCCGGCCATCCTATGCAATTTAACCAGCACTTTGTTATGCACTCCAAGAAAAAAAATAGAATACAGGGTTTCTGACCTTAACAAAAGCATGCTTTTATGGTGTAGAAATAGCTACCAAGTAGCTGTTATAAGACTCCAAAATGACAACACCACCATAAAATAGTAAAAGAGTACAGTATAAATCTTTTGAACAGTTTGATGTTTTCTATTTCTATTTTTAACTTATTCTCTAGTGAACACAATGCTCAATGGAATGGGCTCTGTATAATTATTCCTTTACAATTAACAAAGCAGCTAATAACATTAATTTATATTTCATAAATCACAGACTAGGTATCCTATCTCCCTTCTTAACAATTTTACCGACTTTCTTGGTTAACTGAATTGAAAGGCATGCTCAACTTGACAATACCAGGAAGCCAGAGGAAGATTCTGCTTCCATTAACCTGTTAAACAATGTTCACCCATAAGCATTCAGTATTTCACTGTGTCCCAGACCCAGCTTGCTACAAGAAAAACAAACTGTTCAGCTCTTTTTGAATGCTTAGATCATATTTTTTAATCACTTAAAAATGTGGGTTTCCGTATGCTTCCTCGTATGAATATTTCCGAGTGCTAAGTCCTCTAAGTGCCAAAACGAGGGAATGGAACCTAAACAACCTCACGGCTCTGGTCTCGTCTCAGCAGACTGCTTTTTGATTTTTCCAGATTGTTACATCTGGTACATCTGGTACAGGGATTAGAGAAGAGAGACTTTCCATCAGGGGAAGTCCTTTTTTAGAAATACTGTGCTCTATCATTTGAGATCCTTGATTCTTTCATGGATATTCAGGATTTCCCCGTAATCTTGAATCAAATCCAATCATGTGATTTTTCTTAGCAAATGACTGTCTCCACTTTTTAATCAATATTTTCAAATTTATAAACATTTATGTTTGCAGTATTTTATTGTTGTCTTTAGGTCTGCTCTTGTATAAAAATGCCATGCATACAAAGAGTCTTCAAAGTTGGTGAAAACCACATATCATGAAAAAGCTGTCCATGGATTTTCAAACATTTTTGCACCAAAAAAACCTTGTATCTTTGAATTCCATTTTAAATGGTCTTCTTAGAGTCCCTTTGTACATCTCATGTTCTTTTGATTCCCCATTTTATATATTTCTGATTTTACTTTACTGTGAGACTAGTCAAAAGATTTCATTTTTCTATTTGATTTTCTCTTTTTTCTTTAGTAATTCCTTTTTAAATTTATGCTTCCTTTGTTGAGTCTTTTTAACATGGTAAAATCTTGGTTCACTTATTTCCACTTCCTCAGGAATGAGTAGATGTATGATGATGTACATTTGGAGTTCAGATGCAAGAAACAAAAACTGTTTTGTTTGAGGATGAAACAAATTCCATAGAATTGATTGTTTAGAGATTTTGGAAGGCCTGCAGAAGTGGGTTTGATTCTGATCCAGAAATGACCCCAGAGGAGAACTTAAAATTGGCCAGTCAGAGGAAGCAGCGTCTTTGGTACATCAGGGGAAGAGAAACTGGGAAGCCATGCCTGGACATGCTGACTTCAGGAACACACTCCCCGAGCTTTGCTGCGCAAGTCAGGAAGTCGTTGTTGCTACATCTGCCTTGGAAGGAACACGGGCTCCCTTTCCTACCAGGAAAACCACCCACCTCAGCGGCAGGGAAAGGAAAGTGCTTCCCTCATTTTCATCTTCTGTATCTGCTGACCAACACGGAGGCCATGAGGCAGCTCCAGCTACTGAGCACTGGAAATGTGTCTACTCCAAACGCAGATGTGATCTCAGTTGACAAAACCAGATTCCAAAGTCGTAACGGAGAAGTGGAATGCAAAATATCCCAATTTTAAAGTCCAATGACATCATAGTTCTATTTTGAATAGATTCAACTTTGAATAGATTGCGTAGCATGCATCATTAAAATTAATTTCATATTTTCATTTTTACTTTTTTGTATTGTTAAGTTCTAAAAGATTCAGAATTACATAGGTGGTTCACATTTTATTTCTGTTGGACAGCACTGTTCCTGAACTCACTAATGTGTGTCTCTCAGCCAAAACAATTTCCGATCCTAAACAATTAATTGTAAGGAAGTCATGTGAAAGTAGGATTTAACTTTTAAGTTATCGTCATCCAGACAGCCCTCCATGCCCAACTGGAAGCTAAAATGAATATCAAGCAACCTAAATATGTCTTGCATATAAAATATTTGTAAGGAAAAAGTTCAGGCAACATCTTATTAGGTGTAAAATTTATTTTTCTCATTGCAGCGATTATCAATAATATGTAGTCTTATTCTAATTTTGCTGTATTTTACTCAAAACTAGTCAGAAGATTTACTTTTTAATCTCCTACATTTTACATTTTTAATGTCCAAGAATTTGAATTTTTAAGTTTTCACTTTTTCCAGCTAACTTATTGCTAATTTTGTTTCTTATGTTGTGATCAAAAACAGTGCTCTACATGTTTTGCTATTAAGGTTTTCTCTGTGGTCAAGAGTACAGCCAGCTTTTGCCAAAAGCTCACAGGCATATAAAAGGAACAGATTTTTTCTGCTGTAGCATAAGAATATTAATTTGTATGTTGTTAATGTCTTTATTTGTCTTATTAAAACTGTCACAACTGTGGCTTTTTGCTTTGTTTCTGTTGTTTCATTTTGTTTTATTTTTGACTTGACAAATCTGTTAAAGACAAAGTTGTGTAAAATTCCTCAACTTTGCTAAAAATAACATATAATTAGGAGAAGTAAAACACTGAACAAATGAGCAAAATATAGGCTTATATGGGATAAGTATAGTTTAAAAGATAAAAATAGAAGCCATGCACGTTTAGCCTAAGGGAACATTTTGTCTATCACGATGAGAAAAAATACCATATAGAACAAGACATTTTTCTGATTCTAAACATATGAGCACAATTTGGGGTTATAAAAGAGGGGAAGGAGCAGGAGCCCATGGGAGCAAATGAGCTGAGGACAGCCTGTGAGAACACAGGGAATGCGGCAAAGCTAATAATTCAGATTTCCTGGAATATGATTCGAACAGCAGTAAGAAAAATAACGTTGAGGGTTTTTTCCTTCTATTGTTAAACATTTGCATTATTTCTTCTGGGAATCATATTTTATAATCCTTTCTTAGTTTTCAATTGGCTTTTCTTCTCAAGATCTTGTATTTTTTCATAATTAATATAACTGCTTCCCTCAAGTTTATTATTTCCTGTTTAGCCTATTATCCCCCCCCATCCTATATATAAAGACTCCTGTAAAGACTTACACTGAGAATAAGCATACCTCTGTTGGTGACTTTGAAATAAATATGCTGTTGAAATAGTCTCGGAATTGAAAAGTTGGGACTTAATGGGTTAATTGGGTGACATATTTGTGACACACAGACATTTCTATTGTTCACCATCTCAATTCACTCTCTACCTTATGACAGCATTTTACTTTATGATCTGCTCATATATACAGATCAGATGAAACATGTCTATATATTTTAATTTCTGCCTTTTCTATATATTTTTAATTCATCATATATGTAATTTTCCTAACACTATTTTATTGAATAGTCTTCCTTTCTGAATGGTTTGTGACATCAGATACAGTTCTAAAATAAAGGTTCTATTCTTTAGAGGATCTGTTTATATGATGCTAGATCTACATTTTCCTAATTATTTTGGCTTCCTATTATATATGCTTCATATGATATATATTATGGAATATACATTTTATTAGGTATATGATTACTTGATAGCATTATTCTCCCAGTAGTATTCTTGTTAAAAAATAATCTCAGTTGTTTTTTTCATGAATTACTAGAAAGGTAAAACAAGTAAAACCCCAAGAAGAATTTTTAAGGATATTTTGGAACTATACAAAATCTGCAAATTAATGAGATAACTGGGATCTTTATAGGCATTATTTTATTCAGGGACATGTTTACTATACTCACTTAAGTTGGTTTTATTGTATCTTAATAAAGTTGTATTCTTTTCATAAAGCTACTGAACTTTTCTTATTAAAGTTATTTTTACAGATGTTTATTACAAATAAATGGGATCTTTTCTAACAGAATTGTTGGTATTCCTGGGTCTCTGGTTTTTGTCATCATCAGAGCCTGAATTCTTCACAAGGTGACTTAGACATGTGATAAGTGTTTGCTTAATGAAGGAAATGATTTTTTGCTTGCCTGTGCTGAATGCGCATTAGAGTATTCGTTGTGCTTTCATAAAAAACAGGAAGGCAGTGTTTCGCCTGGTGGCTATGCCCTCCACAGTCCACATCTCACAGCACAGTGCCTGGGTTTGACTTCAGCTCTGGTTCCTGCTCATGCAGGGCCTGGCAAGCAGCAGGTGCCGACTCAAGTAACTGAGTACCTGACACCCACGTGGGAAACCTGGATTGAGCTCCTTGCTCCCAGCTCCCAGCTTCTGCTGCGGCCCAGACACAGCTGTTGCAAGCATTTGGGGAGTGTACCAGTGCATGGGAGTGCTCGCGTTCTCTCTCCTTCTGCCTCTGCCTCTCAAACAAATAAAAATGTGTATTATATATGTGTGCATGTATAGGTATATGCACATATACTAATATTATATACACATGTACACTTAAATCATTATTTATATATTAAAGGTTTATTTTTTAATATAAATAGCTGTATTCACTGGAGCAACTCAACACTTTGCCTTAATTTTTTGGAGACTAGTTCTGTGAGATGCAGTTGATGAGGTGATAGAGAAAATACTGAGTCTTGATTATTTGTGCTTTTCTCTGTCCTCTGGTTATGCATTCTGGAGCACTCTACATTTACCATTCTAAAGGGAGGAAGATAGTTCTCCTTCCTCACTAGAAATACCACACATACACAGGCGGGGAAAACATAGACATCTCTGTTTCTCGTATCTTTTTCCTTTGTCTTCAGTCTGCATAAGCAGATGGGTCTACCATGGTGGCGCTGCTGAGACAGGTGCTACTCTCCATACATTATGTTACAACAATGACATTCACTGAAATGGTGATGAAAAGTAGCATTTTGTAAAACATTAAATGTCTTTTTAAATGTAACACATCAAACCGAAGTTGTCTGGTGGATATCAAGGTAGTTGTAGCTAATGTATGAACAGCAATCAGTACATTGTTTACCAATTAAACTTGGATATTTGCATGCGTTCTCTGTAGGTGTCAGCATTGCTTTGTAAGAGTCCAATGCACAGATCTGCATTTTCATCTCCTCAAAAGATGTAACTTTCAGGTTAAATTCAAAGTTAAAACTGGAAGTGCTTCTCTAAGACTAAGAGAATGCTAGATCATTATTATTTTAATAACAAGTTGTGACTGAATCACTTAATTTCAGTTTGAAAATTAAAAATGAATATTTATGTTTCTTCTTTAGGCATGCACCGATAAGCACTTCCAAGGTTTCATGTGGCAATTCCCGGATTTAAAAATAAGATGCTTTGAAAATATATACTACAGCATTTATAGAACCTTATTCTATTTGGCACACATACACATGGCATTCCATTATTTGCTGTTGGAAGACAGTTAACATAGCATTCTATGGAGTGTTTTAGATTACAGAGACCTCTGTGTCACTATGAACACAGTTCGAATTAATTACGTGCAGGCTTTTCATTGGAAAGAGTTACTAGAATTCAATCTACAGAACTCTTTTTTTAAAAAGAGCAATGTATGTAAAATTTATGTTCCCCGAAAGGGTATATATTCCTGGGGAAGTTTTTTGATTAAGAGAATGAGACATGAGTAAAATTCTGAAGTGGTGGCATCTGATTAATCAATGCTTTGTGCCTCGGATCCAGTACCTGGAGGCAGTCCTGCTATAGGCAGCCTCTGTCACTAGGTCTGTAGTCAGAACCTACATGACTCTAATTCTCTACAGCACAGCAGACAAAAGGAGCATTTTGGAATGATTATGTAGACAGAGCACTCAAAGATATTCAAATAACAAAACCAACACTGCATGTATTTACAGTTGCAAATGATTGCATATGATAAATTGCAAATGACTTCTGTAATTATAAATATGACAAAGAAAAAGCAGGGGCTTTGAATGTGCACGGCCAGGTGTACCTATCCAGCATGGAAATAATTTCAATCAAGAAAAGGCGGTGCAATAAACCTTTCTCTTCATGCTATTGCTTTAAGTAATAGTCTAGTAACCAGCAAAGTTACTAACTCCCTTCTTCTATGTGCAATGGTGTGACAAAATGTTAGTAAATACTATCCGTTTTTCTTCAGAAAATTATGCCAAGATAATTTTATAATTTATTTTGCAGTTCCTTTTTAGGTAGGCATTCTTTGGAAAGTCTAAAATACTGCAGTTTGAGTGTGAAAAAAAAAAAAAAAACATCAACAGCAGTTTCTCTTTAAATACCGTGCAACATATGGAATCTCACATGTAGCTGGCAGAGATATCTTTGAAAAGAAAAAAAAAATAGAAAATTTCCCCAAATTTCTCCATAAAATAAGTTGTTATGAGCCAACTTTGATTATTTTCTCATGTGAAAGTGAACTAAAAACGCAGCCTTCTGAAACACACTCCTTGCAGAGTGCCACGATGTGCAGCTGATTGCCAGGACGAAGGTATCCGGAGGGAAACTGCTGTGAGTATACCCTTTACAGGTTAGAAATCAAGGTGAAGAGTTTTGTTTTACTTTATGTTGAATTGACAAATGATAGTTGCATGGACACAATGTGAGGTTTCCAGATTTGTATACATCGAGGAACGATTAAATCAGCCTAGTTCCCATATCTGTCTCTTCACATGTTGATCACTTCTTCATGGAGAAAACTTTTATGTTTTAACTATTTTGAAATATGCAATATGCTATTAATTATAATCACCTTAATGTGCCATAGAACACCCTGACAATGCCTCCTAACTGTAACTTTGTGCCCAGTGGCCAATGTCTTCTCTTTCCTTGACCGTGCCCTTGACTCCAGCCTCTGATAACCACCACTGCATTCTACTTCTATGAACCTGGCTGTTAGATTCTATTGATGTGAGATCAAATACAAACCAAAAATTTTCCATCCAGTGTGCATTTAAATATAGTTATTTTTGATGCATTTCAGAGAAATTAATTTCCTGATACATAAATACTTACAAGGTTAGGTGGATAATCTTCAAGAGATTATTGCCCCAATGATAACAAATTGGTGTTGGTAGTTTGAATCTCTGGGACAGAATAAAATATACTGGAAAGGACTTAGGTTCAATCTAATCCAGGTTAAGAAACTGAAGTCTAGAAAGGCCTATTCATCCCCCCAACAGGTGTACAGGAGGAATTCCATCAAGCCAGGTCTCCAGTTCATGATTTCAGTATTTTCTTCATAGATTCTGAAGCCTATATCAATTTTGGACTTTGAGCCCCTAACCAAAGCCAGTTGTACCAGTACACAACACCTGGCTCAGCTCCTTTAACTAATCTTTCAGTTGTAATTCAAAACAGATGTTTCTATTTACTACTAGTTCCTTATATCAACTAAACTCATTTTGGAATATTTTAAATTTCAGTTTTACATAAAATCAGGCATGCGCTGTGGCATAGCAGGTAAAGCCACCGCCTGCAGTGCTGGCATTTCATATGAGCACTGATTTGAGTCCAGGATGCTCCTCTTCCCATCCAGCTCTCTGCTAGGGCCTGGGAAAGCAGTGGAAGATGGTCCAAGCCCTTGGGCCCCTGCACCCGTATTGGAGATCTGAAAGAAGCTCCTGGCTCTGGCTTCAGAGTGGTGCAGCTCCAGCCTTTGCAGTCAATTGGGGAGTGAACCAGTGGATGGAAGAACCCCACCCCCACCCCTCTCTGCAACTCTGCCTTTCAAATAAATAAATAGATTTAAAAAAAACTAAGATGGGCATATTGGATAATAACTAAATCTGACCTAATCCTTTATTCCGATGTGTATATTTAAATACTATTTTCAATGTGGGCATCCCAAGTGGTGGCTGAACCCACTGTGCCACAACAGCGTCACCTGCTCCGCAGGTCTTTTCAAACAAAAACTACGTTCCAGGAACATTCCATTGATAGGCCTGTATTTTCCCCAACAATTTATATTTGAAATTCATCAAAAAGACTATTCCTGATACTTACTCAGCCATATCACTGTGGTCTATTGAACACAACTTAAAGTGCTGTGAATAAAACTTGGGTAAAACAATCAGTTTTACCTCCTGGAAACAGATCTCACTGTTGACCAAATTCACCCATTGAATTAGTTTATTTTTAGATAGAGACACCAATAAGTAGAAGCCACTTTTGTGACACCATAGGAACAATGGAGCATATTCTGCGATAATAAAATCTTATCCTGACCCTGAGTGAATGTATTCTGAGAGTGACCACGCATCCTGTCTCTCCTACTCAGAACTAAGTTATTCCTGTTGTCCCGGGACAAGAGTCTCCCTTTCACTCTCAAAAGGATGTCAGTTTAGGTGATCATTTCTAAAGGTTACTACAAGGATAATGCAAACAAGACCAATGTGGTATTTACAGTCCTACTGAGCAAAAAAGGTAAACCGTGGAGGAGGTCCTCCATGGGGTTTGTTATGTGAGTCTGACGTGGCTGCTGTGGTTTAGATCCTTCATCCCCGCTGTCCAAGTGCTTTGCTATCATTCATAGTCGTGATGAAATTATTTTGGAGATTAAGATGCAGCTTGTGCCACAAAGGATTCAGCTGAGCCCCAGGAATGGTCATAGCGTATTGCAAGGTCAATGTTGCTAATAATCTTTATCTTTGCTCTCTCAAAAGTTCTGATTCTTTTCCAAAAATCTATGTGCTGCGATTTCTGACCTTCCTTCATTACCGCAGACACAAAGCCGCTCTGGTTTCTCCTTTTTTTCCTTATCACAAAAGAACATCTGAGGGAGTTCTGAGTTGAAAGAGCTTTCAAACATTGGCCAGCGTCTTCAGAGAGCACTGTTGGCAGAAAGCACAGTAAAAATCGCTCGTTTACATCAACCTCTGTCAGAAATACTTAAAAATTAGTAGTGCATCCATTTTTATATATTATGTGACTTGAGCTGATAATCTTGAGTTATTTAACTTGAGGTCTGGTGATAACCAACGTTGTTAGGAAAGAGTAAGTCATTGGACCATAGGTAATTACACACCGCTGCACCGGCAAGGCAGGGAAACATGGTGTCTTTATTGTTGTTGGATGTTTAATGACTGCTGATAATAATTACAAGGCTGATTTGCTAACTCAGATCACGCAAACAGGCACTGCTTCTTCCCATATACTGTTGCCCAACTTAGCACTTAGGCATATGAGTCCTCAGTGAAAAAAATTGTTTTCCTATAGGTAACCTTGTATACCTACGTTTCCCCTGAGTGGCTACACATAAATAGTGGTTTTCAATGTGTATATGTGCGCTTGCGTGTGTGTGGGTGTGTGTGTAGCTATGTGTGACCATGTCCATCTGTGAAAGAGAAAGAAAGGAAACTGCCTATCAACTACGTCACATCTCTGAAATGACTCTTGCCAACTTAACCACCATGGCAGGTGCCAGGGCAAGAAAGTTGAGAGGAAGAAATTTCCCCTCCAAACTGGAAGAAACAAAATTTATGACACAAAACACTGATACAGTCTAAGTGTTAATATGCAACAGTATTCTTCATCCAATGTATTGGACAGGATAAAAAGGATCTACACGTAATTTTTCATATTCTTTGAGAATATTCATAAAACATTTCATCTGACTGGATGCCATATTAATCTAAAATGAAAGACCCAGTGGGAGGCCTGCATAATTTTTCAGAGTTCAACTGGAAACTTTAAATTCCTTAAAATTAGTACCGTATTATAAACAGAATATCAAGTTTCTGTCAAGTGCTTGCAACATAACCATAGAGGAAAGACATATACGTTAATGAAAATTAGGGGAGATATGAGGAGGTAAACTTGTGGACTTCTCACATCTTAAAGAAAGTGTCAGAACTGAGCCTCCCTTCCTGAACACACGGTGCGGTGTGTTCCATGGGGTGGCTGGGTTCAAGTTCTTGTCCCCAGTGCAAGAAAAGAATTCAAGGATGAGATGTAGGTAAAGCTCTGCAGACAGTAAAGATTTATTGACAGGCAACACGGAAGTTCTCAGGGAGTCGTGAGGGCATGCTCAGGAGAGCTGCACTCAACAAGGTTTGGGTCCATCCCTTGAAATTATCTGGAGTCACAGAAGGTGGTGTCTGGGTGGAATTTAATTGAATACTTACAAATAGTGGTGTTTGGGCCAGAGCTTGTGTGCCATCCAATTCTTTGCCCTGTTTTGGAAAACAAAGTGTCCCTGTGTCAAGTTCATGGTGGGAGTAGAAGTGTCAGTCATGGTGATTTTATTATAATGATTTATAATGGGGTAAAGGTTATTAAGTGACTACAACTGGCAGCCATGTTGGCCAGTTTTGGCTGGTGCTAGTTCTAAGATGTGATTTTTTGCAAGTTGTGGTTTCCCATTGCACAGCAGCGAGTAGGGGAGCGGGGCTGTGCAGGTGAGACTACAAGGGAGGGTGGTGACCTCAGCTTCTCCTCGCTGACTACCTCCCTGCATAATCCAGAGGAGGAACAAGATTCTTAAAAAGCAAGCAAAGAGCCAGCGCCGTGGCTCAATAGGCTAATCCTCCACCTTGCGGCGCCGGCACACCAGATTCTAGTCCCCGTTGGGGCACCAGATTCTGTCCCAGTTGCCCCCCTTCCAGGCCAGCTCTCTGCTGTGGCCAGGGAGTGCAGTGGAGGATGGCCCAAGTGCTTGGGCCCTGCACCCCATGGGAGACCAGGAGAAGCACCTGGCTCCTGCCTTCAGATCAGTGCGATGCGCTGGCCGCAGTGAGCTGGCTGTGGCGGCCATTGGAGGGTGAACCAACGGCAAAGGAAGACCTTTCTCTCTGTCTCTCTCTCTCACTGTCCACTCTGCCTGTCAAAAACAAACAAACAAACAAAAAAAAAGCAAGCAAAGAAATAAACTAAAGATATGTCACAGGATATGGCAGAATGTGGCATTACCCTCATGTCTTTTTCCAGAAATTATGACACTAGACAGACAACGTGGCCTCTTGTGAGTATATTCGAGTTTAGATTGTTACTTAATAGTGGACCTACACCACTTTTATTGCCCATGCACCCAGTGTGATTTCACCATAGACTGCATTATAGAGGAGGAAACCAATCTGGCTAAGGGTCAAGATCCGCAAACTACAAAAACTAAGAAAAGATGATTACAACAATATTTAAGAGATTATTAAGTAAGAACTATGTAGTTATTTGTCAGTAATTTCATTCAACTCATAACCATCAAGAAGATTTTTTTTAAATATTCCTGGTCTTCTCTTCAGTCTTCCTCCACTCTCCTTGTGGACCAGGGAGTCCTGACATCCACGGTGCTGGCAACCTCAGCCTGCCCCTGAGGCTCCTGGGATTCACACGGGTGTGCCTTATCCCAGGATGGCCCACTCTCAGGTTTAAGCTCTGAGCTCCCCAAACAGGAGTACCAGGCTCTC
The DNA here is from genome assembly GCF_964237555.1 of Oryctolagus cuniculus. Classification (NCBI taxonomy): domain Eukaryota; kingdom Metazoa; phylum Chordata; class Mammalia; order Lagomorpha; family Leporidae; genus Oryctolagus; species Oryctolagus cuniculus. Next base: position 127,188,091 of record NC_091439.1, on the reverse strand, counting down.
TCTCACCCACACACAGGGAGAAGGTTTGGCATCAGGTCTTCCCTCCTCAGGGTGCCCCTTCCCATTAACTAAAGCCCTACTGCTAAGCTCAGAAGAGGCAGATCCTTTGGACTTGAGAGCTGAGAAGGTGACTATGTTAGCCCTAATTTTCTGAGCAATTAGACAAGAGTATATATCCCACATGAATAAAGGCATCTAACAGTTCTGTTGTGGACAAAAGGAGTGATACCTTGTTCTTGCTAGACTAATGAAGATTAGAGAGCTCCTTCTGATATTTCAAAGAAATAAAAATTTTTCTCATCATACGCACCTTGACGATATTGATACATATATCAGCATGTATTCATTAATTGTATGTACATACTACATACATTAACATGTACTTATATGTACATACTACATACATTATGTTCATACTGCAGACATTAATCTGTATTTATATGTACACTTATTGGCAAAAAATACATCTCAGAATTTGTTGTAACTTTGAGAAAAGTCATCTCGTTTTAATTTAAGCAATACAGAAAAATCTATTATCTTTTCCGTAAAACACAAAATTAGAATTTTCAACAAGATAATTGCTATTTTTCTCTTTGCTTTTAAGTTTCATTTAGTTTAATTTTGAAAGATGGGAGCTGCTGGAAGTTCTGAAATCAGTTTCCACATATGTAGCTACATTCTCACTAAAACCACTCTAAATGTAGTTAATATAGAAGATTTTTTAGGTTGTGGTGGGAACATATTTTCTGGCACTCAAAACTAATGAATTATCTATTAGAAGAACTAATTAATGACTGCTCCAAAGTTGGCAAATTTGAAGCCAAGAATTTATAACCTAGTTAAGAATAAGGACAAATTCATTGTAAATATGAGGATATATATATATATGTATACACACAATTATTCATCATTTATAGAGTTTTGGCACCATAGAAGCACATTTTCAATCTGTTATTCTATTTGTACATAAGAAAACAGAGAAGATTTATAAATTAATCAAAAACATTTGGAATTTTTGAAAAAGGACAAAAGGTTACAATTCCAAGTTGAAATTCTGGCAAAACGTTTTCTCAAGAGTCACTAATTAGAATTTTTGAGTGAATATTGTTTTATGTATTTTGTATCTGTTTATTAAAGTTTTAAGCTTCCTCTTAACCCATTTAGTTCCAAGTTTTCAATTCTGTCAACATTTAAGTGATAAATTTATTTCAAAGTTACCATAAGTGGTATATTTATTGCCCAATTTAAGTTTTTATACATGTTCTATGTGCAGGATGTTGGGACACAATGGGTTAAGGGATCCTGTAAAATTTATTTATAATAATGCCATGTATTCAGTAGGCACATAATAAATACTGTGTTGATGAATTATCCACACAGTTGGATTCCAAGGTTCCAGTACTTCTCACTGAATTTGGCTGGACTTCTGAAAGAAGAATGTCAAATTCACATTTCTCTTGTTTTGTTTTTCCTTTTCTAACTTGGATAATTTATAGTGTTTTCGAGGATAACAGCAAGCCTAACTCTTCTTTCCATAGTGGAAGCGGACGTGTGTGTGTGTGTGTGTGCATGCTATAGAATGCACAGATTCACACAGCTAGTCATCCCTATCATTTTGAAAGTGTGTGTGCTCTTGCAACTCATAGTTGCAAAGAGAAAACTTTTATTAGGAAAAACACATGAAGAAAAGCAGTCACTTGTTCTCCTGGCAGACATCACCAGCTCTCCTTATTTCCTCTCGAATGTTCAAGAGGATATTTTTTGTCCTAAGTTCAATGATTACAATTTGGACCAAGAAGACATAATAACAAAATGTGATCCAAAAAGAAAGTACATCACTCTAAAAAAATATTTAGCAAGGTATATTAAATTCATTTTTTATTTCTTTCATCAAGAAGTTAAAACACACAAATGCCAAAATCCTAGTGCATATTTGGCCCCGGATAACTTGGGATAACCTTGGGAACACAGAAGCAATGGTTGACTTTGCATGATAGAGACCCAGCTCAAGGATGAGAAGACCAGCCACAAGTGTCATAGAGTTTGACATTTGAAATATCTGAAAGACCAGTTATGCCCTCACTTCCTGATCTCCATTCCCCCCAAAATATAAAAGAAAACTCAGAGAGGTAGTTTGGCACAGAGGTTAAGAAGTCTGCATGTCATATTGAAATGCGTGGGTTCAAGTCTTGCCTCTGCTTTTCATTTCCACTTCTTGCAAATACTCACCCTGGAAGGCACCTGGTGATGACTCAAGTCCTTGAGTTTGTGCTACCATTGTGGGAGACCTGGACTGAGTTTCTGGCTCCTAGCTTTGGCTTGGCCTAACTCCAGCTGTTGCAGCCATTTGAAGATGTCTGTTTCTTGATCTCTCTTTCTCTCTTGCTCTCTCTTGTTCTGCCTTTCAAATAAATAAACAAACCTTTAAAAAATTGGACCTCATCTATACTGTCAAGCCCTGATCAACGTATCAGAAGAACTAACTTTTTTTCCAAATGTGATTGAAGTGTAGATGCTAGAGTGGGATGCCACCACAGAGTACAGTTTCCTGCTGTTCTGCAAAGAAAAACAATTAACTTAAACATATTTTTTATCTTAATATTTATGACAAAACATCAAGTTTCATAAAACATTAAATGTTACTTCTTTAAACCCTTAGTCTTCAGTTGTTACTCTTCTATTAAGGGTTTTAGTGATATGAATTAATTATTGTTATTTCGCATTATGATTTGACTACTTCCCTGTCTTATTGCCTCAGGAAAGCAAAAGTTGCTTGAATAATGGCAGAAATTCATGCAAAGTAAATTCTATTGATCAGTAACAGTTTGCTTTTAAAGTACAAGCAATTTCCTTTGTAATACTGACCAAAAACAAACCTTAAGGTTTCATTTTTGTTTTTTTCCCTTATTTTTATAAATGACCATCCCTGAGTTAATATTTTAAATATTGATGTGTTAATCATATTATACAGACAGTATCTTGGGTTTACCAAAGAGATATTCTTATATCCCAAAGAGATATTATATTATTACATGAGGTAGAATTTGGAGTTTCTAATGGTTCCCAAACTCGAGTACAATTTTAAACATACCTCTTCTCTTGATTATATTTAAGCTTCTTAACTTTGTCTTACAGGTAAGTAAGTGGAAGAGAAAAATAGACTTAATAGAAAATTCAATTGCTTAGGACTTCTAAATAAATTTCTGCCATATTTCTTAAGAGCTCACACACTGAAAGCCAAGATAAATTTTACAGTCGGGGCCGGCGCCGTGGCTCACTAGGCTAATCCTCCGCCTAGCGGCGCCGGCACACCGGGTTCTAGTCCCAGTCGGGGCGCCGGATTCTGTCCCGGTTGCCCCTCTTCCAGGCCAGCTCTCTGCTGTGGCCAGGGAGTGCAGTGGAGGATGGCCCAAGTGCTTGGGCCCTGCACCCCATGGGAGACCAGGAAAAGCACCTGGCTCCTGGCTCCTGCCATCGGATCAGCGCGGTGCGCCGGCCGCAGCTTGCCAGCCGCGGCGGCCATTGGAGGGTGAACCAACGGTGAAAGGAAGACCTTTCTCTCTGTCTCTCTCTCTCAGTGTCCACTCTGCCTGTAAAAAAAAAAAAAAATAATAATAATAAAAAAAAAATTTTACAGTCGGGTCTTTGTCTCTTTTGTTCTGTATTGCTTTTTTTCTTAAAATGCAGGGTTATTTTTGTCATTCAACAATCAAGTGTTGTGATATTACTGACACTCCAAACTCCCCAGTTTGACACCACAGAGCCAGCAGCATCATTTTTGTATACTCCATGAACAAGAATAAGGAGAGGGAATTCTCAGATCTTTGCTTTCAAAAGAAAGCAATTTCAAGAGAATCCAATTCCGTGTGATCATGTTTTAGGAAGACCCTGGGAAAAGCCAGTCATTACAATGCTATATCTCAGATGTCTCCAAGTAAATTTTGATTTTTTTGCATGCCAGCATATTGTTTCAATTTCAATCTTTTACACACAGAACTACATGAAATTCTTGCAAGTTGTAGGTCTTCTGTATCATTCTATCTGGAAAAAAAATCACCTTCACAAAGTGTCTTTGGTAGTTAATATAAAGTTCACTTGGATCTTTCTCCATGTTACTACACAAACACTGATCCTTATGGCTATGGAAGATGCTTTCCTCCAAGGACATATATTATCTTTGATTCTAATTCAGAATAATGCATCTAGTAGTGTCCTGCCTTTAATTTTAATATCCCTAATAATTTTGCTGAGACAGAAAATGTTTCACCTTACAAGACAGAATTTAAATATCTTTATACTTAGACAGGATGTAGTTTTTTTCAGACCTAATAGGATAAAAAAGAAAGCATCATAGGCCATAGTATCTGTCAGAGAGAAGCTGATCTGTGCTCCTGTCTACTGTAGAACCTGGATGGAATTTCTCCAGCTGCTATAAATATTTCAGAGATCCTGGGAGATAAAATATCTTCAAGTCAGATGGCCACGTTTAGCCAAGTTCAAATAGTGCACATTTAATTATAACCCAAATATTCACCACAGAGTTAACTTCAATAATTTCAATAACGCTCTCAACTGCCATGTATTGAGTGCTCAGTGTGCTAAATCTCACTTAGTCTACACAACAGCCCTGGGAAGCAGGCGCTGCAGTTTTCCCATTTTTCTCAATAAGCAGAGTTTTGCAGTGGTTCAGTCATATAAGGAATATCAAAAGGTTCGTGGAAAAAAAGAATTGAAGGTGCAAAAACATTTGGAATCCATGCGTAGATTTTCATAGTATTCATTTCTCATGAATTTTTGATAATCCCTCCCATGCATGGATTTCCAAAAAGTTTGCATAGAAAAAGACATTTTTAATTCCATTTTTTCAAGCCATGAGTCAGTCTTGCCCATCGCAGAGCCTGCACTTCTCACCACCACCTAACACTGCTCATGTTCTCTGCTATAAGAACATATTTATTTATAACATACAGAGAGAGACACAGAACGACAGGCAGAGAGACAGAGAGTTCCCATACACTGGTTCACTTCCAAAATGCCTGCAATGGCAGGGGCTGAACCAGGCCTAAGCTTGGAGCCCAGAACTCAATCCAGATCTCCCATGCGAGTGGCAGAGATCCAAGTCCTTGATCCGTTACTGTTTTCTCCCAAGGCACTCATCAGAGGGAAGCTGGAGTCAGGAGTGGAGCCTGGTGTTGAACTCAGGAACTCTGATAGGGGATACACGCATCTTGACTGCCCCACCAAGCACCCAAAGCTTTTTAAATTAATCAGCAGTCCAACATTATTCTAAACAAATACGTGGGTAGGTGACAGGGGACGCACCAGGAGCTGTCAGTACGTCTGTGACAGAGGATGGAAGCTTAGGAGCAGGTCTCCTTGACTAAATACAGAATTTTGGGACAGAAGGAAGGAACTACCATGTTTTATAGAACAGAAGAATGATCACCTTATACTTCAATTACTATGGTGTGTGTGTGTGTGTGTGTGCGGGCTACTCAGTGCGCAACCAAGCTCAGAAATTTGGCTTTGATCCATCCTCGGCTGCCAATGGAGACCTGGCCGGAAAATGAACTCCATTAATTAGAGCGCAGAGTCAAACATGGTTTTATTCACAGGGCCAGACAAGAGTCAGAAAACAGACATGATGTCTTTCACATTACAGGAAAGGCACTCAAAAGTTACAATCTGACACTTAGACAATTTTGTAGAAATTAGAAGTAGTAAGAAAGGAAGGAGGGAGAAGGGTAGGGTGTGAAGTATCACTATGTTCCTAAATCTGGATATATGAAATATATGAAATTTGTCCACCTCATATAACTTTAAAATGGTTTATTAAAGGTTAAAAACTTTAATAAATGTATTAAGAAATGTTAAAAAATGTTCCCAAAGTGTGTATGTATAAATGAAAGTATTACTCAAGCAATGCTAATTAATATACCATACAAATAAATCCTTTTATTTTAATTAACCGAAGCACAGTGTAAATTAGAAGAAGGCACTAGTGGGAGGCAGGAGGGTGTGCAGGGATGCTTCCAATCAGTGTGAACGATAGGTCAGGGCGTTTGGAAGAGAACTTGAGACAGAAGTTAGGACGTTAAGTGCTTTTCTGATATTCCAAGGCAGGAACAGGATGAGATGAAGGCCTGGAAATACTAAATATTAAAAATAACCCCACAACTCATCTAAAAAAATCCATCAAAGTTTTACACTTTCTTTTTTTGACAGGTAGAGTTACAGATAGTGAGAGAGAGAGACAGAGAGAAAGGTCTTCCTTCCGTTGGTTCACCCCCCAAATGGCCGCTGCGGCTGGCGCACTGCGCTGATCCAAAGGCAGGAGCCAGGTGCTTCTCCTGGTCTCCCATGGGGTGCAGGGCCCAAGCACTTGGGCCATCCTCCACTGCACTCCCGGGCCACAGCAAAGAGCTGGCCTGGAAGAGGGGCAACCGGGACAGAATCTTGCGCTCCGACCGGGACTAGAACCCGGTGTATCGGTGCCACAGGTGGAGAATTAGCCTGGTGAACTGTGGTGCCGGCCAGTTTTACGCTTTCAAAAATAAAAAAGTTATGTTTTTAAATAGGAAATAGCAAATTAAGAAAATGATGCCCATGCTTTGCTCTTGCTTCTGGTGCAGCACAGGCTGTTGACTGCGCAGCCCAAGATGACGGAGCTCTGGGGAGGGGACTCTGGGGACACAGAACATGCTGGCAGGCCGCGCGCACGGGGCTCGGGCCACAGATCTCGTGTTCCTCAGGAGCGGCGCTTTTCCCTAACAGAAGGATGTGGCTGCCAGGAGGAAAACTGGTGCATGGTTTGTGATGTGACTGCAGGTCCTGAGACGCTGTGAGAGCCCTGTTCACAACGAAGCAGGTGGAATCTGCACTGTGGGAGAGGGCGTATTTGGGCGCCTACCTAGTACTGAGAATGGAATCGGCCGTGTGCTGGGAATCCTTCCATCCTCTCAATAGTAACTTCCACTGGGAACGTGCTGGTGATTATTACTGCTCTGGTACCCCAACGTGGCTTGTTTAAAGGACGTTTACTAAACCTAAACCAAAGCATGCACTTCATAGCAAAAAGGCCTATCAGCCACCATAAGTCATGGTTGAACAGGTGCAGAGGGGGGAAAAAGATGTTAGGTTTTTAGAATAGTCTTAATATGACTACTTCCCCATAATTGATTTTTAATTATAAGCCTTAATAAAACACAAACTTAATAAAACACAAACTTAATAAAACACAAATTAAAAACTGAAATGTGAATTTTACCAGGAACATTGATCCAGGGATCCTGCATGATATTACCAGTTTATTTTCTCTCAGGTGGCCATTAAGCAGAAACTCTACAAGTTCATCAATAAAACATCCAGCATTGTAAGTTCCGCAGTAGTGAGAAATAAGACATCCTTGTTTTGTCCTCGAGACAGTTGCGATTAGAATAAGAAAGAGCTTGAGACAGCAAAAACGTCACTCTTCATAAGGACATTTGCTGTTCTGTGACAGTGATGAAAGGGAATTCAGAGATCAAGCTTGTCCTTGGGCGACATTGACCTATTGTTGATCCATTTAATTCGCCTAAGCTGAACTAATACCCAGGAATAAAATACATATCAGGTAAACATTGGCAGAGTAGACTTTCTTTTCTTTTGATATTTAGGGGGAGTAGGGATAGGGTAGTAGTCAACATTTTGTCAAACGTCCGTTTAATAAGGAACCTAAACAAATAGGATCTGGATCCATTTTTAGTGCTTCATGCTCACAGTTTTACAGAGAATGAGCAACAAAACAACACAAGCTGTATGTTTGGATTCTATTTCATTCAGAAAGGGGGTTTAGACAGGACACGAAGCGGTCATTTACTTTGATTTTTACATTTGTTTATATTTGCTCTCCTTTCTAGCTGCTTACGGTGCAAGATTTCTCATTCACAAAGATAACTACATCAATGCCCAATGATTTTCAGAATTATCCTGAGAAATAAACTGAATATTTTCACCAAAAAATTCACTGCATACTTTGCATTGATTTTATTCATAGTAGACGAAAGTAACTTTCTTTGAAAACGGAAGTCTAGTGTTCCAGCCCAAATACACTAGGTATATCAATTTCCTGGGTGTTTTCAACTGCATTCCCTGCCCCGGGAGATAAAAAAAATAAAGATCAGTTTTTAGAGGGTGAGGGGAATAGGAGAGAGCTTCCACATGAGGACATTCCATGTGCACCAGACCCTGTGCCATATGCTTTCCATAACTTATTTGATTTAATCCTCAAAAAAGAAACCCATATGCATTGTAACTTCGTTTTATGCTTAAACTAAGGCCCACAGAGAAGGCTAAGTTACTCCCATTGGGTCACAGTGCTTTGAAGAGTTTCTGCTGGAATGCATTCTGCTGGTTTCCAAAGCTCTCTCCATCATGTCCTACCGCAGGAGTCCACCGGGACACCTGCTGGGTGCTCCTGGCTCAGGTGTGATGCCACAGACAGGACTCAACAGCACACGGCGTCAGTTCACAAAGCAGGTTGCCTTGCATTCCAGTCATACGTGAGAGCTCACCAGGTGTCCTGAATGATTCAGTGTCTTTGGTTAAGTGGGAATTTGAATGGCACTAATTTGATGAGAGTGTTACTGCTGCATTTTATAATACAGTTGGATTTATAAGCACAACTAAAATGTCACTGCAATGTTGCTTTTGTTTTCTTGTCATTGCTCATTTCTAATAGTGGCTTCATCATAACAAATTCAACATCAGCTTCTTCTAAGGTTTTTTAAATTATTATTATCTGCTTGTACTTTCTGTACTTTTGTACTTTTCTTTCTACTCCAGTGTAATGATGCCTACTTTGTAATATGTTGCTTGCCCAGTTCCTCCTAGATCCTAGCTTCAGAAGGACTATCATTTCACATAAAATGATCCAAAAAGCACTCAATAATACACAAATCTACTAACAAACCAATTTTCTCACTAAGGCTGAGTCTGCACCAGTTACTGAGATATGTGCTTGTCTCCTCTGATGCTCTCCTTTGTGACTTCTCTTCTCTCCATTCCTTTTCATCCTCTCTTGTTCACCCTCTCTACTCTCTCTCTTTCATGCACTCCTCATTCCGTCTCCATCTCTCTTCCTTCCTTCCCTCCCTTCTGCCAGTGAGGTGGGCTTTTACCACCCTGCCTTTCTCTCACTTCACAGTTACCAAGGGCCTGGCACTGTCCTAGATGCTAAGCACACAGATCACTGGCAAAGTCCATGCTTCCCCCTTTCTTATTCTGATAAACTTCTTCTCCTCTCAAGTACTGAGCTAAAACCTCTTACCCCTCCAATTTCCTCCACCCAGAAATAATCTTGCTGCTGAAGGAGCATAATTATGGTGTTTAGTGATGCTGGGGTAGTGTTAGTATAAGTGAAGTTGGAGATGCTACTGTGAGTGCACCATCATGGGCAAGACTGACACAGTATTGCAATTTAGTGGTGGAGATCTTACAAATGGGGTATGTAAGATGTTCAAATTTTAATAAAATCCATAGCTACTAAGGCTTCATATTAGGTACCACGAAGAGCATGGAATCTGTGTGAGATGTGAGTCACACATATTGCTCATCCTGGTCAGGTCTTGGTTCGTTTCTTTATTAGCTATTGAATTCCAGGCACTGCATTTACCCCCTTTGCTTCTGAAATTCTCTATATCAGTATCTAAACATCAGTAATAGCAATTCATTGTCTACAAACTAGATTGTCCCTGATGTCTTTCTATTTATACGTTCTATGACTTGAGGGATTTTAAATGCTCTCAAGGGAATAAATTTTGGTGGCTTATCCACTCCTACCTTAAAAACTACTTTGTCTTCAAATGTCACCAATGATTGGGTACAAATACACTATTTAGCGAAGTTATTTTCTCTCAGTCCTATTCACTGTCTGGCTGTGGTAGGTGAAGTTTTTGTTTTGCTTGGGTCTTGTTCCTGTTGCCTCATACTGTGTCTTGAAAACAATACAGTAGTTTGAATGAAGTGAGATGAGGATAAATATTGTCCTCACAGCAATGGTAGCCAAAGTTCAGCAAGTAGAGAGTGGGATAATGGCCCATTTCCTCCTCTGTAAGCATGGGTAGCAGCCAAAGGTGCTCTGCTGAGTTCTGCTTCCTGTATACAAGCTGGATCACTGTGTGTGCGGCTGGGGCCAAGGTCTGGAAAGGATGCCAAGTGGAATTTCACACCAGGTTTGGAGGAAGGGAAAGACAACAAAGTGAGCTTCCCCTCTCCTCACCCTATGCCCACCCTTCAGCAAACCAGAAGGAAGACTCCTCTATAACAAACATTTTCAATGGAACACAGTTCTAGTTTGCCAAGAAGATGAATAAAATGTCAACAATTACTCTTGCCTTGTGTCCCAGCAAGCATTCCAGGCAGTTCCAATCAAGATGACTGAGGGAGTTCACATTCGTTCCTGCCCGCTGCTACTGATAGAAACACTCCCCAGGACTGATTTCTCAGCTTCCAGGATCTTGTCAAAGACACACCTGTAAACAGGGCCTTGTGTATTCCCATGTTTACTGTTGACATTTAAATACCGCCCAGGGATTTATGAGGTGAAAAGGAGCTCACAAGTTAAATGGGAAGGGGATTGGGAGGGAAGTGAGTTTTAACAACAGAATCACGTCAGCAAAGTCAGGGCTGGAGGAAGGCGGAGGGGAGCTGGCCAAGGAGCAGGCGCTGCACCCATCTGCCACGATGGAGAATCATCACTGACACACAAGCTTTGGCAAAAATCGAGCCAATGAATAGGTGACCTGGAGTGCAGCTGAAAGTGTTGGGCGACTGCTTATTCTCTTTGCCTCGATTTCCTCATCTTTAAAATGTTTCCTAGAGGGTTGATTTGAAGTAGAACGACATTACACAAAGCAGTTAGTAAGTACTCCAGAAATATGCTATTGTTATTAATGTGATAATAATAAAGGATGAGTGATGATTCCACGAACAACTTAAGAAAAAGCACAGTCATTTGGAGCTAGGAAAGTGACAGAATATGGGAGATGAAAGAGCATAATCATCTTGAACTATGGACGAAAGAGTGGGTATGCATGCCAGGTTGAGATAATAAAATACAAAAAAACTCATAAATATAGTGATGTGTATTTTCACTTTATTTTGACGTGGAGTGAATTAAACTGGGGAGTAGAAGCACATCTAACAATCTAATATGTTTAACCAAGGATTTAGAAACAAGTTTAAAAATGAGATCCTAAGTAGGTGTCAGAGCAACTGAAGAAAAATAAATACTGAGGCAAATGCCAAACCCAGGGGAACAGGAAAATCCTGGAAAGTTTTATTTGTCTGCCTGACTTCCTTCCCAATCATATCACAGAAGATGTATGAGTAGAACAATTTGTGAACAACGTGGTGTGTTCCAAATCTGACCAATCACGGTTAACATGCTTTAAAGCCAGGTCATCCTCATCCTCACAGGGATACTTGGGTCTCCGTGTGAGAAATCTGCTGTGACTGTGGCCATAGAACTCTCTGGCAGAATCAGCTGACTGCTTTCATGACTCCAGACCGAGGACAAGAACCAAGTCGTTGAAATGAACTCAAAGTGTTTCATTAGCAGATGCATCTCTAGTGTGCAGTCAGTACGAGTTGTGATGGGTTGAATCCAGCTTTGACTCTCAATGAGGGGTTTAGTTGTCTACTGAAAAAAATTGGCAAACCATATGAGTAGACACATCTTAGAACACTGTGTGTGCGTGTACACCCACACACATACATATTAGGATACTTCAAAGTGTTGTGGAATAATAATGGTATTAAAAGAGTATGTTCATTTTGGTGCAAAAAAATTTTGAAGTCCCTGGCTGTGAGGGGCCTTCAAAAGGTTTATGAAAATATATATTTATTGGGGGGAAAACTATGCATAGATTTTAGAACCTTTTGCACCAATGTAAGCTTACCTCTAATTCCATTTTTCCATGAACTTTTTGAAGTACCCTCATATGCATATCACAGTAGGAACATTACTAATTGTCTTTGCTGTTATTGAAAAGAAAATGGCAATTTTGAGAGAAAGCTAGGAGTAAATTATGAAAACAAAGACACTGGGACTCTTTGTCATCCCATATGAGCAGATACAAGTGCTTATGAGAAGGAACTGGTAATGAAGTTTAACAAATCTGTTATGTTTGGAAGACAACTTACAGATGACTGAGTAGGAACGTGAGCTACTGTCCATATCTATATATATGAAGCTGTGGTATCTGAAAGAGCCATCTGAAGCATAACTTTTACAACTCTATACTTTCTATGTGGATCTAGTTACTGAATTTGCAGACACTGATATGTTTGGCCCATGGCTGATTAGACTCTGGGTTCCTTGACATCTAGAATTCCTCAAATTGTTCAGGAAAACTGTTATTTTCCACCGTTTCATAATAAGTAAGAAAGGATCTCACAGGTTTACCATGCAGCCATTTCTAATAGGGAAAGGGAATTACGATATTAGAAAAGAAATCCTTTTCATTTAGGAAATACAGAAAAATGTTATTTGTATACAAATAAAATTTACTTGAGCATTGATGTAAAAATTATTTTCCACCCAATCCTGAGTATTTTTGAGAGGCACAGCAAATTTTCATTTATTAACATGCCCATTTACATACATTATTTATGCTACCAAAAAAGTAGAGTAAATCTACGTATTCATGCCCATCACAAAATCCAATGAAAAACCCCATGTTGAAGTAGAGAGATTGCAGGACCCTTCGTGGGACATTAAGTCAGAAAAGAAACAGTTGTACCAGAAAGGTTTTCTTCATATTCCCTGACCCACTGTGCCCTTTCCTACCCAACACAAAAAAATAATAACAGTTTATAGAAACTTGCACCACTTTCAAGAATGCTTCGATGTCCACAGTGACAAGAAAAAAGTCTTCCATGGTAGCGTGAGTTTCCCATTCTAGTATTAGAGCCAAGAAATGTTTCCAACAGGTACCTGTCTCTATCCTTCTTTATGTTAGAACGGTCTCCTGTGGACAGAATTCAAAATGAGTGGTCCATATGTTAACAAATTGGTAGATTAAAGATTGGCAAATGTTAGATAGCTAAAGGCTAATCGTTTGAAACAGAACTGAATGAAAAAGTCCAGGTACATTGTCTAGCCCATCACTGAAGGGATAAAACCAAAGTGAAGAGCATGGTGACAGGTGATGAAAGGTGGGGCAATGACTAGGTACTGTCTGAAGGATGAGATTGTCCTGAGTTTACTTAAATCCAGCTTAAAAAGGAAAGGCGCACCTTTATAAAATTTTAAAATCCTATGAAATTAAGAGGAATTGAAAACCCCAACATTCTGCAGCTTGCTGTCCTCTCCAATCAGTTATGTACACAGACTAAAAGGGGGCTGTTTTGATAACATGACTTCTAAAATCCGAGACACATCCTGTTCACAGTTCCACAGATTTCTTCTGTAGATGCAGATACATTTCAAATATCCTACAAGTTTGTGCCAAACAGGCCAAAATCCAGTGATACTGGTTGTACTAAATCAATAAATATTTAGTAGAAACTGTAGAAAATTGTCTCAAATTATGTAGAAACAGCAAAGCCAGGATACTTCTGGTAAACACCTTGGAAAAATCAACACAAATCAAAGACAGTAGAAGTTATTTAAAAATGCATCTAAATGTCAAACATACATGGAAAGTTTGAATTACTGAGAGACATGCAAATGAAACTTGAATGTGGTCTATCATCTAAATTATGTGTGAACATCTGTATGGTAAAGGAAATTTAGCCAGTGGCTTATTAGCCTAAGCTGAAGTTCACATAGACATTAAGGAGCTGGTCAACAGCAATTGCAACACAAAAACATTCAGTTAATGCAGATTACCCTGAAAATCTCTCGGCAGACTAATTACGTGTTTAGATAGGTGCAGCTGGATGTTTATCTCCAGATTTAGCTGTGCCACATTCCCAAATGCCAGGAGAAATTGCTTGTCCTCTGAGAGTTGAAATTGTATCGCTCATTTCACAAGGAAACTTAGAAATTCAGTTGTTGGTGGTGGTGTTGGTGTTGGTTTTGGCTAAATCTATCACCTAGAGCATCACCGTAAAGCCATTCACTCAGAATGACTCCTGATACATTTCAAATATCCTACAAGTTTGTGCCTAACAGGCCAAAATCCAGTGATATTGGTTGTACTAAATCAATAAATATTTAGTAGAGAATTTGAATCCTAGACAATTCTTGGAAAAAAAATTTAACAGAGGAAATTCATTAATTATTTCCACCATTCACAAAACATATAGTACTTCTTGTACTTTCTACATTAATACTTTCACTTCTTGCAGACAAGCTGTACAACAGAGAAAGCTTAAAGTACCTCAAATCTCAGTTATCAAAACACCTTTTCCTGACTTGTTGACCACCATCTACCGCATTTCCAGACTTACAGAACAATGATAGCTTTTCTTCATCTCACCTGTGGGCCTGTGGGAACTTTAGATTATGAAATAAGTTAAACCTAGATCCAAATTTACAGATTATATTATAAAAGACCTTTACCATGAAGGACTGGAAAAAGATATGCTATAAACTGTTGCATCTGGGTAACAGTTCGTGACGTCTCTTGCATTGACAGCGTCAAGGTCCCGCTGGTTTACGCTGCTCCTGGCTTCTAAGAAAGTCCTCCACTTCCCAGCCCCTTTTCTGATCTTTCAGCCCTCTTCAAATTAACTAATCATGCCTGCCACTTTTGTAAGGATCTTCTAATTTTTCCTGAGATAACCAGTTGATTCAACAAGCAAATCTGTACTAATCAGACACATTTGCATGTAAACAGCGGCTTTGGTAGATACTGTCCTAGCCCAACAGAACAGGAAGGGACAATGCAGCCAGGACAGGTGGTTGTAAGCTGATCTGTCAGGGGTTTTCAAATATTAACGTCTAATCTTGTCAATTAAGGGTCACTACTCTTTGAAATGAGTTCCAGCAGCATGTCCTATAGCAAAATACCAGTGAAATAGAATGGAGTTGGCCTCATTCCTACTACCTGAACCAATAGGAGGCCGATGGATTTCACACAACCAGCACTGATATAGAGAGCTATTGCATTAATTCTATTTTAAAGAAGTTTCCTTTTACAAGAATTGAATCACTATTGTTTTTATGACATGTGACAGATTTGTTCCTCTCTCTCTCTCTCCCTCCCTCTGTCTCTCCCTCTCACTCTCTCTCAGCATTGGCACCCTGGCTATTCTCATGCTGCTTTACATAATTGGTCTCTGAATAGAAGAAGCTGCCACCTGTTCACAAATATCACAAATGCCTCTCCTTGGAGGGTTTGATTTAACTGAACAACGAAGGGTTCAAGAGTCTGAGCAGAAGTCTCACATCTGTATAAACATATTCACTCCCTTCACTCTGTCTGATCATTTCTCATAATAGGACAAGGGTTATATGTAAGTGATAACAATTGGATTATCATCTTACTCTTACTTGCATTTCAAGTATTTCTTCCGCTTTGTTATCTCCATGTTTCTATTTTCTCTCTCCCCCACTGAGAGCATGTCCTGCCTGGGTTAATCAATCAAAGGTAGACATAACGATCCTTAAAGACACCCTCAATACACGCTCAAGTGATCAGTTTACCACATTTCTGGAACATCTTCATCTTACTTTGCTCAGATAATGTAGGCCTTACAAAATAAAGCTTCTTTTTTTTTTCATTTTTACTGTGCTGTGGCCATTAAAAATTTACAGAACAATGGAAATAATCAGTATTAATACATACCTGGAAATACAATGTATAGTTTCATTTCCATGTACTTTAAAAGATTAAAAAGGATTAACTGTAGTTATATCACCAGATTAATCGGTTAAGAAAATCTAACAGTTCAGGAGTATTTCTAACCACATTCCTGGAAGTAGCCAGTGTCTTCTGCAAAAGACTACAAAGGCTCCTCAGATTGAAGACTTGGTAACAAATAAAATTTCTACATCAATTAAGAATTTCTGTGGGCAGGAGGGAGGGTAGAGTGGGAAGTATCACTATGATCCTAAATCCGTATAAATGAAATACATTAAGCTTGTATAACTTAAATTGGAAAAAAAAAAAAGTAGAACCAAATTAGGAGGCCACTGTTGTGGCACAGCAGGTTAAGCCACTGCCTGCGATGCCAGCATCTCATAGGAGCGCCAGTTCAAGTCCAATCTGCTCCACTTCCAATCTAGCTCTCCAGCAGTGCACCTGGGAAAGCAGTGAAAGGTAGCTGGAGTGCTCAAGCCCCTGCCATGCACATGGGAGACCCATACGCAGTCCCAGGCTCCTAGCTTTGGCCTGGCCTAGCCCTGGCCATTGGGCCCATCTTGGGAATGAACCACAGACAGAAGCTCGCTCTCTCTCTTTCCCTCTCTCTTCCCTCTCTGTATTTCTCTATCTCACTGTAACTCTGTCTTGAAAATAAGTAAATAAATCTTTTTTTAAAAAAAGAATAGCTTAAAGAAAACCTTTTAAAAGAACTAAATTAGCCAAACCAGATGATATTAAGAATATCACCCGGGGCCGGCGCTGTGGCTCACTTGGTTAATCCTCTGCCTGTGGTGCCGGCATCCCATATGGGCTCCAGGCTCTAGTCCCGGTTGCCCCTCTTCCAGGCCAGCTCTCTGCTGTGGCCAGGGAGTGCAGTGGAGGATGGCCCAAGTGCTTGGGGCTTGCACCCCATGGGAGACCAGGAGAAGCACCTGGCTCCTGCCATCGGATCAGCGCAGCGCGGGCCGTAGCGGCCATTTGGGGGGTGAACCAACAGAAGGAAGACCTTTCTCTCTGTCTTTCTCTCTCACTGTCTATAACTCTATCTGCCAAATAAATAAATAAAAGAATTTCACCCTATTTTCCACTGAAACACTCTGAGTGCCAGTTCTAAAGTACAGTGTCCCTCAACCTCCCATCTGCAGAATCTAAGTTCCAAGACTCACAGTCGACACCTGAAACTGCATATGGTACCAGACCCCATATACTCATTTACTATGTTACCATGTTTTTTCTTATCTGTCCTTACCATAGACTTAGCAGCATCAATGTGGGTTCTTTTTTTTTTCCTTTCCTGACTTGGACACAAGCCCTGTGATACCCTCGCACCAGATCTGATGACTGACAGTGGACTGTGGGTACAGCATGGACACCCTGGACAAACAGATGATTGTTTGGGGCAGGACAGAGTGGGACAGCAGGAGATGTCATCATACTACTTGAAATGCCATGCAAGCTAAAACCTACGGGCAGCTTATGCCTGGAATTTTCCATTTAATATTTCCAGACTGCAGTTGATGACAGATCACTGAAATCATGGATAAAGAGGAACTACTATTTATATCAAAAAGGAAACTTTAATATGATGGTAAAGTTGACAGGTAGAAAGACAGCAGATAACAGAAAAAGGGTGAGTAAAAGGCACATTTCCTTGTCTTCTAACATCATCCCAATTCTCGATTCCTAAAAGGACAATATTTTCATGCCAAATCTCAAAAAGAAGGAGGAAATTTCTGATAACCTCTCAGACTACCATATTTAACTAGCAAGTCTCTGCCACACACACCCAAAATTTCCAAGTCTTGTAATACAACTGTCATATCTTTATGACATGGTACCTATGGAAAACATACATAGAATATGTATTGTAAATGTTAAAATTATTTAATCTTTGTATGTTCATTGGAGTCTTATTGTTACTTTTCTGTATTATTTGAAATATTTCAAAATAAAAGTTAAAAAAACAATATATATAAGGCATAAGTTAATGTCTCTAGTATAGATATTTAATATTACAAAATGTATCCTCTTTATGAATCTTCATATTTTTTAAGTTGGAAGGAGCCTTGAAATTATAAAATCCAAACCATTTACTTACCAGATAAAGGGATTGAAATACCATAAAAATCCGTAAGTGAGAGCAGGAAACAATTCTATTTTGTTTATTCTTGTATCTTTACTGTTTTGTAAAGTGGCATGCAGACTTCAGTAAACTGTTGTTATGAATGCTTGAGTGACAACCAAGAAAAAAAAACAACTGCTCTATGTACCTTAGATTCTTATAAGCAACATCTGCTTGATCTTTAGAAAATTAAGTTAAAAAATTATTGAGCTCTTTTTCTCTATAGAGGAGTATGCAAAGTAGCAGAAAGCAATCGGTAAAGATGAATGGCACAATTCCTGCCATTGATGTACTTGCTGGTATACAGCTTATACTAATATGATTGCAATGAGGTAACTGATAAAAGGCAGAGTTACATAATACTGAGAAAGGAAAAATCATTTCTCACCAGTGCCATCTGATAAGTCTTCATGAATGAAGTAGTAATTGGCTTAAGCCTTGTAAATTTGTTAGAATGTCAATTAATAGAGTGTTAGAAATGCCCTAAGAATGTCCTAGGAAGAACAAGATTGAATAAAGCCACAAAGGTAGGCTATTTTTTTTAAAAAAAGATTTACTTATTTATTTGAGAGTAAGAATTACAGAGACAAAGAGGAGAGACAGCGAGAAATTTTCCATCCACTGGTTCAATCCCCAAATGGCTGCAAGGCCGGAGCTGGGCTGATCCAAAGCCAGGAGCCAGGAGCTTCTTTCGGGTTTCCCATGTGAATGCAGGGGCCCAAGGACTCGGACCATCCTCCACTGCTTTCCCAGGGCATGGCAGAGAGCTGGATCGGAAGTGGAGCAACCGGGATTCGACCCGGTGCCCATATGGGATGGGCAGAAGGTGGCTTTACCCACCATGCCACCGTGCCAGCCCCACAAAGGCAGGCTTTGTTAAAGCAGTGATGGGTGGCTGGCGGGACTGCAGTTTTGGAAAGATGAAATCAGCCTGGGAGAGGCAGTGGAGGCTGATGGTGAAGGGCCCGCCCGTCCATACTTACTGCAGTGGGCCACAGGGAAGGGAGGCTGTAGCATTCCAAACACCTATCCAAGTTGTTCTGTTGTAGCGTCAGGAGAAGGGAATATCAGAGCTTCCCCTAGGCTTTTCATGCACGCTGGAGGACAGAGACAATATACACTTTCTTGAAGAGATCCGACGTATTTGGACACATTCCTTTTGTTTACGACAAAATGACAGCTTTCAGCATGGACGTAAGACAGGGATACACACAGGCTGATGGGAGCAGTGAAAAAAAAAAAAACAAAGGTAGGCTTCTGTATGTTGAGGACATTCTGTAAACACAGGCAGTATTCAAGATTTTTGTTTTGAGGCCTAAATGCTGTCTCCCTGGGAAACCAGTGGGAAATGATGGCTTCGTTCTGAGTATTTTCTAACTGTGTTTTATTAATTATCTTCCTGAGATGATATTAGATCAATTAAAATAGGCATGATGCAAAGAACCTGAGGCAGAGGGATGCATGGGCGCTCTCTTCCCCAGTGCCTTTCACAGCCACTGCACTCTCGCCTCTGCTGTGTTAGAATCCAGTCTACATCACACTAGATGCCAACCTCCCTCAGGTTGTTACAAATCACAGCTGAAGTGTGTTCTTTGTTTAGTTTTGGTGCTGAAGCCACTTCAATTTGCTTGTAATCTCCCAATTTAACTCTTTCACCAGACATGGGGAAAACGGTATTGGATTACATTTGATGAGGTTGTAAATACTTTTACATTTGATCAACAAGTTCCAATTTGTTGGAATTCAACAGCATTAATGATTAGACAAACTAAACGGTGTTAACATAGTCACTGATAGCTGTTTTGTGTGTACACAGTAAGTACCAAACATCATAAGGGAAAATTGACATGCATAAGATAAGGTAAAATGGATCTTCATTTTTAGTTAAATGTTAGCTTGTACAACATTAACGTAGGGGTGGAATACTACCTGTTCTTACAAAGAAATGTATGCAAGAAATATGTTTTCTTTGTTATAAAAAATGTACAACCCACTTTCCTTTTCCACTGCAATCCCAAAATAGTCTCCCATTGAGATTTAAACTCAGGACCTCCAGAGAACAGATGGCAAAGACTTTATCTTCTTGTTGATCACAGCATGAGGCAGTGTAACTTGGTCTGACAGTACAGTTGCTTGAAATATAACGCTTCTCTGAGTCTCCTATTTGCCTCCATTTTTACCAGCAATGAATATTTCACTTCCATTTGTCCTGTCCCCACACACTGACCTGGAGCAGACAAAGGCAGCAGGAACAATCCCAGCTGGTAGATTTAGATTTTGTTGGTGATGTGTAATCAGTAATCCAAATTTCTCCCCTTCTGGTCTTTATTGGCAAGCACTTCACAAAAAATTATGGCTAAAGACAAATGTAGCTGAACAAATCCTTCAGAGAAGGAAGATGAAGGTAAGCTAGACACCATGCTCCAATGATTTGCTATTTTCAACAGACAAATAAAGATCTTGGTAAGACATTATAGCATATCTGTTCTTACTACTTCTTTGTTGGACTTATATCAGAGGTAGTTTTTTGAGCAGTTCTAGCATTTTCTTCATGTATTTCTCAGATACGTGTTCAGGTTGAGCGTCTCTAATCTGAAAATCCAAGCATTTTGTGCACCAACATGGTGCCACAGTGGATCACTCCACCCCTGACTTCAGGCGACAGTTGCAGACACACTAAAACTACTGCATAACAGTAGCTTCAGTTTATGTGTATATCATGTATGTGAAGCACATTATGTTTGCTCTCTCTCTCTCTCTCTCTCTCTCATCCATCTATCTATAGATATAAACATTCTAAAATATGAAGAAAAAATCCAAACCACTTCTTGTCCCAAAGCATTTCAAGTGAGGGGCACTCAACCTGTACCTAATTATATCCCATACACATAAGGACATACGTTAACTTTGCAACAGAGATTCCTGATGAGGCAGAGGGCTTGCGAACACGGTAGGACTGAAGAACTGTAACAGTGATAGAAAAGCCTTATTGTCACTGACGATAGGATGTATATCTCCAAGTCACCTTGTTCACATCATGCTGGCAAAGAAGCTTTAAGCTATAAAGAGGTAAATGAGAAAAAATTCTAAAGAAAAATCTTTGGAGCACTTGTTTAAATTCCTCAAGACACATAAAAATACCATGTGAAAAAAAACGTGACCCAGGAGAGCACTGTGGCACAGCAGGTAAATCTGCCATCTGTGATGCTGGCATCCCAAATGGGGTTGTTAGTTTGAGTCCTTGATCCACTTCCAGTCCAACTCCTTGTTACACACCTGAGAAGACAGTGGAAGATGGTCCAAGCCCTTGGGTGCCTAGCACCCACGTGGGAGACCTGGATGAAGTACTGGGTTCCTGGTTTCAGCATGCACCAGCTCCAGCCTTTATAGTAGTCTGGAAAGTGAACCAGCCAATGGAAGACCCTTCTCTTGCTACCTCTCTCTTCCTCTATGTGATTCTGCACTTCAAATAAATAAATAAACACATATTTAAAGAAAAACATAATCATACCAGAAATAGCATGTTTTTATTCATAGTCTATTGCACAGCATGTTGTAAATATCTTTTCAAAGACAAATTAAGAAATAAACACATGGGGCCAGTGGCACTGTGATGTAGTGGGCTAAGTTTCTGCCTGTGGTGCTGGCATCACCTATGGGCACCGGTTCGAGTCTCAGCTGCTCCTCTTCTGATCTGCTCTCTGCTATGACCTGGGAAAGCAGCAGAAGATGGCCTAAGTGTTTGGGCCCCTGCACCCACGTGGGAAACCCAGAGGAAGTGCCAGGCTCCCTGGTTCGGCCTAGCTCAGGCTGTTGCGGCCATTTGGGGAGTGAACCAGCAGATGGAAGACCTCTCTGTCTCTCCTTCTTTCTGTCTATAACTCTACCTCTCAGATAAATAAATATAAAATCTTAAAAAAAAACCCACGAATGAGCATTTAAACAGCAATCCTCATGAAGCAAACTCAGAGACTTGATAGGCCAGGAGGCATTTTCAGATAAGCCAGAGAAAGTGCACCTGGCTAGAATCCTGTCCAAGTGGAGTAAGGTTCACAGTAAGAGTTGGAGGAACAACTGTCATGACTCATAGCAGGACAACACAGAATAGGGAGAAAATTGGTGAGTGGTATGGGTAACAAAACCTGCTTGACTCTTTCTTTTATGATGAAAATTTTTACACTTGCTATTGATATGGCACAACTGTATATATTCATAGGACACAAAGTGATATATGATTTTTGAACACCGGGTGGAAACCGCCAAGGCGAGCCAACCGCATCATGCCCCACCTCAAGCACATGACATGTTCTGTGATGAGAACGTGAGAGATTCACCCTCCCGGCTGCAGTGGAATGTGCAGCCCTCAACCCTGTCCTGTCATCTCCATGCAGTTCACAGGGTACAGGATCTCCCTTCGATAGGAAGATTTAAGTTAGATTTTTCTCCCTGAGGACTGCTGGAAAACATTGGTTTCAATGTGTTCACTCTCACATTTGAAGATAACAGGCAATAAAGCTATTTTAAAAAGGAACGGTATAGGCAAGGCTGTGTTTGCAGTTTGCCTTGGTTGTGTATTATTATGTGTGGTCAGCACTTGCCACGTGTCCTTTGTGACTTGTGTTTCATACATGATGTGTTAAAACAATGTCTGCATCCACACCCAGAATAAACAGCTACCCAGGAGAACCACAGTTCTCCTCAACTCCACTCTAGATTAAGAAGATAAACAGTTTTACACACTAGACAATTTTTTAAATGGGGCTCTTTAAAAAAAAGCCAATATTTTTCTAAAGGAATAAAGATCTTTTTATAGACATCCCTATATGGTCAGAATACATTTTCACAGTAAGGAACTTTTACCAGACATAATGATTTTTCAGATCTTTCAAGGTTTAAATCTGCACTGTGCTACTTTCATAAATTGAAAATGAACTCATAATTGAATTAGTATTTGAATACCTTAACAATAACTGTAGCTGACAATAAACATACCACATCAAAATGCTGAGAGTAAAAATTCCAGCTTCAAAAAGAGTACATTGAAAGTACACTGGAATTGAACTTAAGAAAAAGCTATAAATATTGATGACATCAGGATAGGAAGCAACTGTAAAGCAGATAATTTTGTGCAAGAAGTAACACAGGTCAAAATGATTTATTTATGCAGATAGCATATAACAGATAACACGCAGCATAACTCCTGGATAAAACAAATGCCTGCTATTGTCATGGCTGGGAGAGTGACCTTTTCAACTCTTTCAGGCTCCATTTTTGTGAATTATTGGCGATTTCCTCAGTATTGGGAAGGCATCCCCTTCCTTGGCACCATGTTCTTTCTGCCTCTTTGTGCGCACAGTAACCGATAAAAACAAGATGACTGGAAAATTGAATGTTTTGGTAGTGCAAATCAGTTTTTGCCAGAACTCCTTTTTTTTAACCCAAATGTAGACTCACTGAGTGACAGAAAGATTGTCAGGCTTCTACATACTGGTGAATGCTGAGTAATTGGTAAAACTACAAGAGTTATCACATAGAATTACCCAGGAAGGTGTTTTTTGGGCAAATGGCTCTATTATCTGTGAAATTATTGACTTCCTCATAAATTTAAGTCAAAGTGTTTATCCAAACCTCAAATAAGGGAATCAAAGTAAATACCCTTTGGGAAAAACTCAGTTGTCACTTTCGATTCTAGAAATAGAGTTAGAATTCCTGAAAAGCCAGCCTCCCCCTTCCACCCGATTTCGTCTAAAATTGCTAGCTAGAATTTTTAGGAAGTTGTTAACAATAAAGATTGTTTTTTACTTATTGCTATGCATCCTATGCAAATAAAACTGAAAATAGGAAGGAGTCAGGGATGGAGAGTATTCACATCCATATCTTCTCTTCCAATTCCAGTGTAGAAACGACAATCACAAAAGTCTTACAGGATGTTGTCAGAAACAGAAAAAAAGTTTGCAATAGTATTTTCAGTTTGTGTTTGTCTTTTTGGATTGGAGATGCTAAAATGCACTCAAATTGAGATCTGGGCATGAAGGTCAAGCCTGTGCTGGAGGTATGAGCTGCATGGTGCGGGGTGAGGAGGCTGAAGGCAACTGAGGTTAACTAACAAACACAGTGCAAAGACTTAAGACGCCTATGGGACTGGCTTGCTCCTCACTGTTGACAACTGCACCGCTTACCCACCATCCTGTCTGTGCCTTGGCAGGGCTGATAGTGGAGAAGACAGCAGTGGTAGAGGGGAAACCGGCTTTGTTACAGCTCCCAGAGATGTGTTTAGACACAAGACCAGATTCCACTGATGGAAAAACTGTATCTGTACTGTAGGTGGAGCAGATAAAGTGAGAAAAAGCAGATCAATGCCAACCTTAATGGGAATATTTGCGCTCTGCACAATGGGGGCAGGTGGCAGAGCAGTGCAAGCTTACATTTCACAGATATATTTAGGGTAACAATCATAATCAATTTTTTTTATATTTCATCATGTTCTTCTGACCAGTTAAATTCCTCTTTGGAGCAGAAATGTCTGCTGTATATGGAGTCTTCAAAATGTTCGTGCAAAATGTGTATTATAAGAAAACTGCATAGATTTCAAAACTATTTTTGCACTGAAATAAAATACTAACTTGCCTTAAAACATCTGAACAACACCTAGCTAAGGCACTAAGAAAATAAGATGGGGGCCAGCACTGTGCTGTAGCAGGTAAAGCCACCACTGACAGTGCCAACATCCCAAATGGGCAACAGTTGGAGTCCTGGCTGCTCTACTTGCAATCCAGCTCTCTGCTATGGCCTGGGAAAGCAGTAGAAGATAGCCCAAGTCCTTAGGCCCCTGTGCCCACATGGGAGACCCGGAGGCGGCTCCTGGCTCCTGGCTTTAGATGGGCACAGTACTGGCCGCTGCGGTCATCTGGGGAGTGAGCCAGCAGATGAAAGACCTCTCTTTCTCTCTCCCTCTCTCTCTCTCTCTCTGCCTCTCCTCTCTCTGTGTGGCTCTTACTTCCAAATAAATAAATAAATCTTTAGAAAAGAAAAAGAATATCTGTCAGAGAACAAAAATTCTGATAAAATTGAAGAAAGAACAAACATCAAATTTCTGGTGAAGCTTGGGTGGAGGAAAGATGAAATCACTCATGTTTTATGAAAAGTTTACAGAGACAGTGTTTCTGTAATGATAGCTGACAAGTGGATACTCCATTTTAAAAAGTGATAAGGTGATGTTAAAGATGAAGCCTGCAGAGCCAGGCTTGAAGAAACAAAGCCATCTTGTTTGTGCCATGATTGAAAAGGACCAACAATTGACAGCAGAAACAACAGCCAACAGCAAATACATCTCTTGCTTCAGTTAACGGAATGCAGACCGAAACATTAAAGTGGAGAAAACTTCCTGCTCAAAGTCGGATGCCAAACCTGTTGTTCTCAGCTCAGCTGCAGACAAGAGCAGAGCTTTCAGTGGAAATTTTCAACAAATACGGTCAAGATCCTGAAGAATTCCCTTGAAGAATCTCAACAGAAGGTGAAACAGGGCTTTATCTGTATGATCCTGAAAACAAAGCACAACCAAAGCAATGGCTACCAAGAGGTGGAATTGATCCTGTCAAACAGTGGACCAGTCAAGAGCAGATGTCACAGGAATATTATTTTTACGCAGCTTGGTGCATTTTTCTTATTAACTTTCTAGGTAACATCTGCTTATGATGAGAGCGTTTTCACTTGAGAAAGCCAATGCTTTAGCTAAAAAATGCCCAGGAAAGCTTCATCAGAGGTCTTCTCCATCATCACAATGTGTTTGCTCATTTTTCTCATCAAACTAGGGCGAGTGAGCATCCACCTGATTTGGCTCCTTCTGGCTCATTCTGCTTTGTAATATTAACAAGTCCTTAAGGTACAGTCATTTAGCCCCACAATTAAGAAGCCAGTTAAGAAACCCCCATCCCTACCCCATAAGCGGAGTACTGGGGTTTGATTCCCACTTTTGGCTCCTAACTCTAGCTTTCAGGTAATGGAGACTCTGGGGAGCAGGAGTGATGACTCAAGCAACTGGGTCCCCATCACTCACAGATGAGAACTGGATTAAGATCCTGGCTTCTGGTTTCAGAACTTACTCAGCCCCAGTGCTGTGGCATGAACAAGGTGATGCGAGGTCCCTCTCTCTCTATTTCTCCTCTCTCTCTCTTTCCACTCCCCCCCACCACCAAATAAATAAAATAGTGTAAAATAGCCTTTACAGTTAGCAATGTGAAAATGACTACATGGCTAAGTTCCCAGGATCCTCAGATGAACTGAATGGTGGTATCATTCTTTACAAGTTTCTTCAACTTGGTAGTGCTTATGTTCAGAAACAAAGTTTATCTTTTTAACTTTTATTTTAATGCCATTCTCCTCAAACTCTTGAGGTCTCCTTGTACTTTCCTTCCATTTTCTTTCCTCTTTCATGCTTGCTTAAGTGATGCTTGTGATGAAATATTTACAAAATATTTGTCATTCATTGCTAAACTGACAAAAAGGAAGGAAAGATAAACACACACAAATAAAATAAAAGCAGGTATCCAGAAAGATAAGCTATCTCTGGAGGCATCCACCAACCCTGGATACTTTCAACATTAGTTTTGTGTCAAAAGGCTAAGAAAACAAAGTATGGGCTTCCCAAGACAGGAAAGCACACAGGAACACTGAATTCAAGTTGTGAACAGAAAGAGCTGTGCCTTTCATGTGAGGGACACTCACAATCAAACGAAGAACAGAAATATGTAACAAGAACATTTGCCAGTCTTGTCTCAGTAGAAGCAAACAAATAATCTTGATCCTTGCAACCATAAACAGATTCTCAAAGGTGTTCTGGCCAGAATTCGTACGCAAGTCTCCGAAGCCTCAAACTGGTAACTCATTCTAAACCAGAGTTGCACTAAGTGCTCTCAGATACTTGGTATAAAAATACAATAGTCTCAGGTAAAACTTATGTTTAGCCCAGGTTTCAAACAAGTTCCATAGGTAAATTCTCAAAACAAATACATGTATAGTAAAATATTTTAAAAAAAATCAATGAAAGCTCAGAAATAAAAAGACTCAACGCATACATTTTAGATACTGCAGACACTGAAATAATCAGATAAGAATAATATCTACTACAATAAAAAAAAGAAATTAAAAATCTATTCAAGTACAAAACCAGAAATCATGAAAGCAGACCTTGTAGTTCTGGAAAACAACTAATTAGAATCATTAGAAATATAAATCTAATCACTAAACACTTTTAAATTGGCCTTTGTATTAAATACCCAAAAGAGAATGCACAACAGTCAAAAGAATTAGTAAGCTCAAAGGTAAATCTAAAGAATTGCTTAGAAAGTGGCACTGAGAAAAAAGGAAACAGAAAATATGAAATACACATTAAAAAGACAGAGGAAAGTATGAAGAGAGAAAGCAAAAAATGAGAGAAAGGCAGTGGTGAAGAGCTAGCAGAGGTACTTCCTGGATTGTTGAAAAACAGCGCTGCTCAGCTTCAGAAACCCCAGGTTATTGAAAACAAACCCACACTTAAATGCATTACGGTCAGCTACAAAACACCAAAGACAAAGAAAATATCTTAAGGACAGCCAGAAACAAAAGGCAAATTACCTGTAGAAAATGATCTTTGCATCGATATCTGAGTTTTCGATGATTAATAAGCCAGAAGATCACATAGCAATATCATCAATAAATGAGCAAACCAAGACAAATAGTCAAACTATCTTTCAGTAATAGGATGACAATAAAATGATTTTCAGACAAACAAATGGGAATAATTTTATACCAAAAGACTAAAGGACTCGAGGAAAACTAAAGTGACCCTTGGTTAAGTGACCTAAAACATGGGAGTGAATGATGACCGAAGAAATGGATATGTTTGTGGGTAAATAAATTTTATGTCAAAAATATCCGTGTAAAACACATCAAAGTGCTCAATTTAGTGACTTAAAAAATAAAATTGGAATATGGACACGACTAGCACGTAAGAAAGGAGAAAGCAGTGAGTTAAACTTCTAATCTGGGTCCCCCACGTAGGTAGCATCACCTGCTGGATTCCAGGGTGTGCTTCAGCAGGAAGGTGGAATTTGAGCGTAACTGGGACTCAGACCCAGGGACTCCGATATGAGATGCAGGCATCCCAAGAGTTCCCAAACTGCTCTGCCAGCTGCTCACCCACCCCTCTGAATGGGGTAAAATGATTACATTAGCCTTTTTAATGTATGCATCTTGAATTTTATAAAGTAATCCTGAAAGTAAAAATAAATTATTAAGCTTCCCAATTCACATTGATCAAAAAAGTAACTAGAAGGAAGACAATGGCAAAAAATAATGAAAACATAAAATAAAAACAGGAAATTAGGATAAAGTTTAAAAAATATGAATGGTAGAAATAACTTCAATTATGGCTGGCACCGCAGCTCGCTTGGATTATCCTCTGCCTGCAGCTCCGGCACCCGGGATTCTAGTCCCGGTCGGGGCGTCAGATTCTGTCCCGGTCACCCCTCTTCCAGGCCAGCTCTCTGCTGTGGCCCGGGAGTGCAGGGGAGGATGGCCCAAGTGCTTGGGCCCTGCACCCCATGGGAGACCAGGAGAAGTACCTGGCTCTTGACTTTGGATCCGCGCAGCGTGCCAGCCATAGGAGCCATTTGGGGAGTGAACCAGCGGAAGGAAGACCTTTCTCTCTGTCTCTCTCTCTCTCACTGTCTAACTCTGCCTGTCAAAAAATGAAATAAATAACTTCAATTATGTCAGAAATCACAACAGCTGTGATTGCATTAGTTCTATTGAAAGATAAAGATTTCAAACAGGAGTTAAACAGCAGAGAGGAGAATCAATGCCAAATGTCAGAGGCATACCTAAAGAATATATATAGTTCCAGTGCCGGCGCTGTGGCATAGTGAGTAGGGCCACCACCTGCAGCTCTGGCATCCCATGTGGGCTGGTTAGGTCCCCGCTACTCCACTTCAGATCCAGCTCTCTGGTATGGCCTGGGAAGACAGTGGAGTACGGCCCAAGTACTTGGGCCCCTGTACCCACATTGGAGACCCTGAGGAGGCTCCTGGCTCCTGGCTTCGGATTGGCTCAGCTCTAGCCATTACAGCCACCTAGGGAATGAACCAGGGGATGGAAGACCTCTCTCTCTCTTTCTGTCTCTGCCTCTGCCTCTCTGTAACTCTGCCTTTCAGTTTAATTTATAATGAAGAGCTAGCCCTTTAAACTTTTATGTAAATAATGAGACCACATCACCCATTTAAAGTAAAACTTTGAAAGTAAAAGATATTTAACAGAACAATCATCACAGTTGGGATATTTCACACCTTCTCTCAGGAGTTTGTGGATCAAGCAAGGAAGAGTGTGTTACAAAGATATCTCAGAGCTGAATAAAACAATAAAAAGTTTTATCTGAAGAGTATGTGTTTGTAGGCACACTGCATGTAGTTAGACAAACATATTTTTAGGACACAAATAATTACTATGAACTGGGTCATCAGTAAGCTCCAACAGAGATCAAAGGATTAGTATGTTTCACATTATGTTACCTGCCACAATCTAATTAAGTCAAAAAGCAGTAACATATACAAAATCAGTTACAGCAGAGAAAAGAATAAAGGAAGAGCAATAATCAGATGAAATGGTCAGAATTCCACAATGGATCAAAGATGTCAACCCACTGAGTTGGGTAAAACAATACCTAAAAGAAAAGAACAAAGTGACAAATTCTAAATAACTCACGGACAAAGAACTTAATGAAAGGCAAATATATATTGAATACATTAAAACTGAACACAACCGAGGGTATGCATACCAAAAATGGAGGGAAAATTGCTAGTGCAATTCTTAGAGGGAAATTGATAGCTTTAAACATTTCACTGGAAAATAAGCAAAGTTAAATGCTATTAAAATACTGACTCCATATGGGAGTTAGAAAATGAACAGCAGAATAAAAGCAAGGCTGTAGAATAAAGTAGAATAGCAGCAAACAATAGAAAGCACGCAGAAAGCCCGCACTGGCTCTGTGATACTCTCTAGCAAGATGGACAAGAGAAAAATAAAAAATAAGTAAGGAATATCAGCAATAAAAAAGTAACTAAGTATGATGCTAAGATATTAAGGAGATAATAGAGGCTGTGTTACGCATACATGCACAACAATAAATTTAAAATATTAACTGACATGGAAAAATTCTAAAAATTGTAGCTTGATTAACTCCAGAAGAAATCATATAAATGTTTATACAAATTACTGTAGAACCATTGTAGTAATTCCATTAGGGGCAGTACACACCCATGTGATCTTCTAGGGTATACTACCAAACACTCAAGGAAAGAATTACCATTAAATTTCAAAAAAAATACTCAAAACACAAAAACACATACAAATAGCGGTAACTTCCCCCAAGCCCCTGTTTGTATTTTTTTTTCTTTTTATTCTGGAATAACACTTATACAAAAACAAACTGAGCCTTTACAAAAGAGGAAAAGAAGATACCATTCTCACTCAGGAAATTTTGAGCCACACATCTAAACAAAACATTAGCAAGCCAACCCCAGGTAAACTGCAGGTTATTTTAGGATGAGAAAATTAGTGGCCGGCACCGCGGCTCACTAGGCTAATCCTCTGCCTGCGGCTTCGGCATCCCGTGTTCTAGTCCTGGTCGGAGTGCCAGATTCTGTCCCGATTGCCCCTCTTCCAGGCCAGCTCTCTGCTGTGGCCAGGGAGTGCAGTGGAGGATGGCCCAAGTGCTTGGGCCCTGCACCCCATGGGAGACCAGGAGAAGCACCTGGTTCCTGCCATCGGATCAGCACGATGCGCCGGCCTCAGCGCGCCGGCCGTGGCGGCCATTGGAGGGTGAACCAACGGCAAAGGAAGACCTTTCTCTCTGTCTCTCTCTCTCACTGGCCACTCTGCCTGTCAAAAAATTAAAAAAAAAGGATGAGAAAATTAGTAAATGAGAAGCTCATATGGAAACTCCATTAGTATATTAAAATAATAAGGCCATAATGATGTCATCAGTTAAGAAATGTGTTTATTCATTTTATATGATTCCATTTATTTGTTAATAACTTATTTTTATTTGACAAATAATAATTGTATATATTTATAACTACAATGTGATGTTTTGATGTGTACATGGAAGAAAGATCTGGCCAAGGTTCACATATCAATTATCTTGCCAGCTTAAATGTTTGTGTTAAGGATGTTAAAAATCTATTGAGGCCGGTGCCGCGGCTCACTAGGCTAATCCTCCGCCTTGCGGCGCCGGCACACCGGATTCTAGTCCCGGTCGGGGCGCCGGATTCTATCCCGGTTGCCCCTCTTCCAGGCCAGCTCTCTGCTGTGGCCCGGGAGTGCAGTGGAGGATGGCCCAAGTGCTTGGGCCCTGCACCCCATGGGAGACCAGGAGAAGTACCTGGCTCCTGCCATCGGATCAGTGCAGTGCGCCGGCCGCGGCGACCATTGGAGGGTAAACCAACAGCAAAAGGAAGACCTTTCTCTGTCTCTCTCACTGTCCACTCTGCCTGTCAGAAAATTAAAAAAAATAAAATAAAATAATAAAGAAAAATAAAAAAATCTATTGCTTTAGCTATTTTGAACTATATCACACGTTATTATTGACTGTGATCATGATGCAGTACAATAGATCACTAAAACGTAGGTTTTACACTAAAAGTGCAAGTCCAACCTATTTATTATGTGTGTAGATATTTACACTTGTGTACTTATATGGAGAGATAGCCATAGAGACAGAACTTGGAATAAAAGGCACATTTCTAAGAATTATAAAGTATATCATTGAAAATCTGTGGCAGGGCTTGGTGTTGTGGCTTAGTAGGTAAAGTTTCTGCCTCCAATGCTGGCATTCCATATGAGCACCAGTTCATGTCCCGGCTGCTCCACTTCCCATCCAGCTCTCTGCTAATGTGCCTGGGTAAAGCAGTGGAAGATGGCCCAAGTGCTAAGGCTTCCTGTACCCTTGTAGGAGACCTGAACGAAGCTCCTAGCTCCCAGCTTCAGCCTGGCCCAGCCCTGGCCACTGTGGCCATTTGGGGATGAACTAGCAGATGGAAGATCTCTCTCTCTCTCTCTCTCTCCCTCTCTCTATAACTCTGCCTTTTAAATAAATAAATCTTCAAAAAAATCTATAGCAACCATAATACTGAATGTAAATTATTAAAATAATTTCCTTTAAGGTCAGAAACAAAATGAAAATACCCATGATCTTTTTTATCAACTTTCATTTAATAAATATAAATTTCCAAAGTACAAATTTTGACAATTTTGAATTATAGCGGCTTTTCCCCCCATAACCTCCCTCCAACCCACAACCATCCCATCTCCCATTCCCTCTCCCATCCCATTCTTCATCAAGATTCATTTTCAATTATCTTTAATATAACACTGAAGTAGACACTAACTAAATAAATCAGCAAGAATAGAGAAAGGAAAGGGTTTTTTTTTAAGGAAAAAACAAACCATTTTTTTTTTAACTTTTATTTAATGAATATAAATTTCCGAAGTACGGCTTATGGATTACAATGGCTTCCCCCCTATAACGTCCCTCCCACCCACAACCCTCCCCTTTCCCACTCCCTCTCCCCTTCCATTCACATCAAGATTCATTTTAGATTCTCTTTATATACAGAAGATCAGTTTAGCATACATTAAGTAAAGATTTCAACAGTTTGCTCCCACACAGAAACATAAAGTGAAAAATACAAACCATTATTATTTATAGGTATTTTAACTGTTTACAAAGGACATAAAAAGAATCCATAGGAAAAAAATCATAATTATTAACAAAGTTCAGCACATTTGCTAAGGACAAATTTAATCTGAAAAGTTAATTGTATTTCTGTACACCAGAAAATGTTAAAAAGATATGATCAAAGCATCTAATATTTGAGAATAATTTTAATAAAAGTAGTTACCCAGAGGATCATAAAATTTATGGAAAGTCCTCAGTAAAAGGTCTAAATAAATGAACATATTTATTACAAGTATGGATAGAATTACTCAATTTTGCAAATTTCTCAACTCTCCCCAAATTAATTAATACACTCAATGTGATTGTAATTCATTATTTCTAATAACTGATTTTAAATTTTATGGACTAATAAAAGCTCAATCATCAGGAAACTCTAAACTGAGAAGAACTATATGCTGTTACACACCCTACCTGATATCAAAGCTGATATTATACAGCTAAAGTTGATTAAAAAAATTTGTATTGGCTCAAGTCTACTCATAGAAATTTAGTAGGTCACTGGGGAAAGGGAAAAGTTTTTAATACGTGTTTTGGCACCATGGATTATCCTAGTGGAGAAAAAAGTAGAATCACTGTTTTTTATAACACACAAAAATCAATCTCAGTTGGATTAGAGATTTAAATTAAAAAGATAAATCAATGAAATTTTTGGAAGTCATGCAGAAGAATATCTTATAGCATTGGAACAAAGAAGGATTTTTAAAACATAAAAAAAAAATCCATTTATTAAGAATACCAAAGGAGTGGGCATTTGACTCCACAGTTGAAAGACAATTTATTTCAGAGTGCCTGGCTTTGAATCCCAGCTCTCTTCTAATTCCAGCTTCCTGCTAAAGCAAACTCTGGGAGACACCAGGTAATGGCTCATACACCTGGGTACCTGCCACCCATATGGGAGTCTCAGATTGAGTTCAGAATTCTGGCTTTGGCTTGGTCCAGCTGCAGCTATTCATGGGCATTTGGGGAATAGACCAACAAATGAGAGCTCTCTGTCCCCCCTCCCTGCTTTTCAAATAAAAAATAAACAACACTAAAACGCAGGAAAGGACAACCCACAAATGGAGATAAAATAGTTTCAACATATACAATTAGACATGCATTGATAACAAGGTCATAAAAAAGAACTCCAAATCAGTATTTTAAAGTAGGGGTGGAGGGAGAAAGACAATACTATAGGCACTGGCAAAGATCGCGTTAGGGAAAAGAAGTAGAGCTTAGAGGTAAAAAGAACACAAAACAGCCCTTGGGATTCTGAGAACAACTCTCACAGTGAGGGAGTTTGCACATCTATAACATCATCCAGCATTCCAATACCTAACATCAATCTCCTTCATGTACGTTTTCTATTCATCAAACTTCAAAAGACATACAAGAAAACTACACGTGGCTCCTGGAATAATCAATCACAGTGAGCAAAATGACAGAAGGTAAATCTTACGAAGGAAGACTTGCAAAAACTGATGTTTGGGGGAAAGTAGAGGTTAAGACACCAAGTAATATGTACACACCCCATATCAGGCCACCTGGGTTTGACATCAAGCCGGGGCTATTGTCACCAGCTTCCTGCAAATTCAGATCCTGGGAGAAGGTGATGGATCACGTGTTTGTGTTTCTGCCAACCACCTAGGAGACTTAAATTCTCAGTTCTCATTCTGACTTCAGCCCCAGTTTAGGGAATCTCAGTCGGCATTTGGGAAGTGAATCAAAGTCTAGAAACTTGTGTGCTTGCTTGTTCTCTCGCTCCCTCGCAAATAAATAAATAAACCCATGATATTTCAATAGGAACAAGCAAACGTAACGAACATGTCTGATTCACTAAGAGTCAAACTGAGGATGGTATTGCTAAGATAGCGTCTAGCCCGTGTGACTCTGCGTCCCGACCCTTAGGGAGTTTCAGCAGCTCTGTCTTGCTGAGTCCCCTATTACCTTTGCCTTGCCCAGTTCTAGGGGAAAACTGCCATTTTTCCTATCTCTAAACTTGAAGCAAGAAAATCAAAGATGTTTGGGATTTTTTTTTGTTTGTTTGTTTCTTTTCTTTGCCCAGGCACTTTCTACTTGAGGGAAAAGGAAAAAGCAAATTAAGTTGCAAAGAACTAAAATAGTTAGAAGTCTGTGTTTAAAGTCCTCCCCACCAAAAAAAAAAAAAAAAAAAAAAAAAAAAAAAAAAAAAAAGGAAGAAACAAGATTCCTTTGGGAAGACATCATGAGTTTTCTAGTTTCAGTTTTACTCTCATTTTTTCCTGTTTTCCTATACAGGATAAGAGGGTTAACTAAGATTCTGCACTCACTGAGAAAGGACCACTTTCTGGTGGCTCTTTCTGATTTAGTCAGTAGTAAACCTGCACCCCAAGTCACCGTAGCCAGTGTGCTGGACATGGCTAGACAGTGGATTCCTTTCATGTTTGGAATGAAAACCTGAATATTTGTCATTTTGTCTCATTATTATTCCAGAAGTATTTCTGATGGCATCAGTACATGAAGACTATTTCTAAGGCCAACTCGATAAAGATGTAGAAGAAAGACATTTAATGTTGGGTTTTCATGGCCACAGATTTGGGTTAAAATCTGTTCCTTATTGGCTGTACAAATCTTAAGCATAGTACTAACCCAAGCTCACTGTGACTCAGCTTCTCCCTGGCAGGTGCGGACACCATGAAATGATGTACCCAGCACTCGGGAAGTCCTCAATAACTGAACAATGACAAGTTAGCATTCTGCATTAGCCAGGTTCTAGGTTTCCAGGACAGCTGGAGGCTCAGAGCACTGAACAACAAAGAAGTACAGATTCACTTCCTTAGGATATTTTCCCTGTTGTCAAATTCTGTTCTATCAGAATATTAAAAATGAGACCAAATACTGATCATGTAGGGTGTTAAAGACACAGCAAAGTTCAAAAAACTACAGCCAGTGAATTGGACACCAGTAACCGTAAATACAGTTTTATTGGATCAGAGCTATGCTATTTCATTTATGTATTATTTAGACCACTTCTGAGCTATGGTAGCACCACTGAGTAATTACAACAGAAACAGTGTTGTCTGTAAGCCCAAGACATGCACTGTGTGTCACTTTTTTACATTTCTAAATTTTTTAAAAATTTTGTTTATTTATTTATTTGAAAGGCAGAGATAGATTTTCAAGCCTCTGGTTTACTCTCCAAATGGCTGCAACAGCTGAGGCTGGAGCATGACAAAGCCAGGAGCCAGGAGCTCCATCCAGGTCTCCCGCGGAGGTGGCAGCGACTCAAGTACTTGAGTCATCAGCTGCTGCTTCCCAGGCACCTGATCAGGGAGCTGAGTAAGAAGTAAGACATTCTCACATTGTTTTAACTTTCAGAATAACTCATCTAAAATACTAAATAATTGATCACACAAATGTAATTGCTTTTCAGAATGTGAAACTGTATAAGCATTTCTGAGTTATAAAAATGTTTTTTTCTACGTGAAAGCTACTTTATTTATATCAAGTAATAGTTTATCTATAAAATGCCTACTATAATATGTCAGTTTTGAGGGGGAACTAAAAGTTTTCTGAGTCAGGGAAGACTTATAATTTATTTTATTTTAATTTATTTGACAGGTAGAGTTATAGACAGTGAGAGACAGAGAGAAAGGTCTTCCTTCCGTTGGTTCACCCCCTAAATGGCCGCCACAGCCTGTGCTGCGCCAATCTGAAGCCAGGAGCCAGGTGCTTCCTCCTGGTCTCCCATGCGGGTGCAGGGCCCAAGCACTTGGGCCATCCTCCACTGCCTTCTCGGGCCACAGCAGAGAGCTGGACTGGAAGAGGAGCGACTGGGACTAGAACCGGCGCCCATAAGGGATGCCAGCACTGCAGGAGGAGGATTAACCAAGAGAGCCACGGCACCGGCCCAAGATCTATAATTTAAATAAGATTACTTTTTAGCAATGTTCCTCCTTCGACAGTGAGCAAACAAGAATACCTATGATGCACACATGCCCAGGCATCCTCTGGGGAGAGATGGCAAGTTTGGTTCCAAACCACCTTAATAAAGCAAATACTGAAATAAAGTATATCACATGATTTATCTTCTCAGTACGTATAAAAGTTATGCTCACACCACAATACTGTCGTCTATTGTGTTTAATAGCATTATGTCTATTACGTTTAATAGCATTATGTCTAAAAAACAATGCATACACCTAATTAAAACACTCCATGGGGCACACTTTTGACCCAAGAGTTAAGCCACCGGTTAGGATGCTCACATCCCATATCGGAGTGTCTGGGCTCAAGTCTCAGCTCTGCTCCAAATTCTAGCTTCCTGCTACTATGTGTTGACCCTGCTAGTTGGGTCCCACCACCAACCTGGGACACCTGGATTGAGTTTTGGGCTCCTGACTCCCCTAAGCTGGTGTTGTTTAGGGTATTTGGGGAGTGAATCTCCAAAGGAGAACTCTTTGTCTCTGGCTCTTAAATTCCAAAAAAAAAAAAAAAATTATTGCTAAAAAATTCTAGGATCATACGAGCCTTCCGTGAGCCATCATCTTTTCGCTGGGGCAGGGTTTTGCCTCAGGGTTGATGGCTGATGATTGATCGGGGTGTTGGTTGCTGATGGTTAGGGTGACTGTGGCAATTTCTTAAAATAAGACAACAATGAGCACGGCATTGTGAAGTAGCTAGTTACATCATCCCTTGGGAAGCCGACGGTACTAGTCCTGGCTGCTCCACTTCCACTCAGGGCCCTGCTGATGTTACTGGGAAAGCAGAAGATGAAGGCCCAATTTCTTGGGTCCCAATCACCCATGTAGGAAACCAGGATGGAGTTCCTGGCTCCTGGCTCTGGCCTGAAATAACTCTGGTGATTGCAGCCATTTGGGGAGTGAACCAGCAAATGGAAGATATCTCTCTCCCTCCTTCCCTCTCACCGCCCCTCTCTTTCAATCTGTATGTGTGTGTCTCTCTGCCTTTTAACTTTCCAACCTTCCAACTAAATCAATCTTTAAAAAATGGGACAACCATGAGGTCTGCTAAATTGACTCCTTTCCTAAATGAGCTCTCTGCATGCCGGGCAGTTGGGTAGCATTTCACTCCAAGCAGAGCTTCTTTCAGCATTGAAATTGATTCTCTGAAGCCTTGCTGCTGCTTCCTTAACTAAGTGTATGTCTTATTTCAACAATGCTTGTTGCAACTTCACCGGAAGTAGTTTCCATCTCAAGCAATCACTTCCTTTGTTCATCTCTAAGAATCAACTCCTCTTGTGGCAGTTTCATCCTGAGTGTGCAGCAATCCGGTCCCACTTTCAGGTCTTGCTTCAAATTCTAGTTTTCCTGCTATGTCCATACATCTACAGTTTTCCTCCACTGAGGACATGAGCTCCTCCAAATCATACGTGAAGTTTGGAATCAACTTCCCCCAAACTCCTGCTAATGTTGATATTTTGATCTCACCCATGAATCACAATATATAGCAGTTATAGCCATACAAAATGTATTTTTCAAGGAATGAAACTTGTAAATCCAAATTACTCCTTGATCTGCGGGCTGCGGAATGCATGTTAAGAGGCGTGAGAGCAACATTCTTGTGGCTCTCCATTTCGTGCTCTTGGGTGATGCGGTGTACTGACAATGAGCAATCATATTTTAAAAGGATTTTTTTTCCTGAGCATTAGGTCTCAACAGAGGGCTTAAAATATCCAGTTAATCATGTTGTAAACAGATGTGCTATCTAGAAGGCATTGCTGCTCTGCCAACAGAGCACATTTGCTGTAATTCTTGAGGGTCCTGAGATTTTTGGAACGATAAATTTGCATTGGCTTTAACTTAAAATCAGCAGTTGCATTAACCCCTAAGAGGAAGCCAGCCTATTCTTTGAAGCTTTGAAGCCAGGACTTGACTTCTCTCTGGCTATGAAAGTCCTCAAGGGCATCCTCGTCTGAAAGGAGGCTGATTTGTGTACACTGAAAATCTGTTTAGTGCAGACACCTTCATTAATTATCTTAACTGAATCTTCTGGATGATGTGTAGCTGTTACTTCAGCACGCATGCCTTCCCTTCCACCACAATACTGTAGTCTACTGTTTATGATAATGTTATAGTAATGGTTTCTCTCCACAAATCTCATGAACCAGTCTCTGCTCTTTCAAACTTCTTCACCTCTCTTCATAGAACCAAAGAGTAGGAGACGTCCTTCGGATGAAGCTCTGACTGAAGGAAAGGCTATGGCTGTTTTGGTCTTCTATCTAGGCCACTAGGATATCCTCCACTTATATAAGCAATAAGCCTGTTTCACTTTCTTGTCTTTCGTGCTCACTGGAATACAACTTTAAATTTCCTCCAGGAGGTTCTCCTTCACATTCACAACTTGCTGGACTGGTGGAAGAGGTCTGTGTTGCCCCATCTCAGCCGGCCATGCCTTTCTCATTAAGCTGCACTGTTTCTTTTTATTTAACGTGAGAGATGTGGGGCTCTTCCTTTAACTTGAGCCCTCTGAGGCCAATGTGATGTTATTAACTGGCATAATTTCAATCAAGTTACATCTCAGGAAATGGTGCAGCCTGAGAAGGAGAGAGATCACAGGACAAACAATTGGAGCTGGCAGAATATACAGCATTTGCCAATTTTGTTCACTCTTACGTAGACATGGTGCCTCAAAACAATCATAATAATGGTCACTGATCACAGATCATCTGAACAGACATAGGAATCATGAAAAAAGGTGAACTAAGCTGAGAATCATCAAAATGTGTGACAGAGATACAAAATGAGCTTCACACTCTTGGGGAAATGTCACCAGCAGACTTGCTCCACATGAGGTGGCCCTGCACTTGCAACTTGAAGACATGCAACATCTGTGAAGTGCAGTAAAGCGAAGCATGCTGTCGCTTAGTTTAAACACAGCCTGTTAGGGAGTGTGACTGAGCCCCTCAGTGCTAGCCTTATATGCATGGATAATAAATACCCTGCATGCTTATGTTCTCCCAAGTCTGCGATAGGATATATATTTTTATTTCTACAGTAGCATCGACAACAAAGAATACAGTGTCTCCATGGAGGCTGCCTCCTTGCTTTGGATGTGGTTTGTCCCCCAAGTGTTGCTGTGTCGGAAGCTCCGTCCTCAGTGTAGACATGTTGGGAGGTGTTGGAACCTTGAGGAGGCAGAGCCTAGGGAGAGGTGCTTAGGCTGTCAGGGGTGCACTGACCTCAGAACAGGTTAAGGTAGTTTTTGTGGGACCCCAGTTAGTCCCCACAAGAGTGAGATGTCATGAAAGAGCGAATGACTCCCGAATCACTCTCTTGTTTCCTGTCTGGCCATGCTAGCTCTCCCTTTCACACATGCACCTGCTGTTGTGACACCATCTGCCAAGGATGTGCTATCAAGGAGCCCTCCCCAGCACTGAGTAGAACTCAGGGTCATGTTCTTCAACCTCAAAAATTGTGAGCCGGATAAACCCTTTTCTTTGTAAAGTATCCAGCCTCTGGATTTCTTTTTTTTATAGAGCAGTAGGAAATAGACTAAAACAGTGTTTTAAGAAACACAAGAAGACACTTTGAGGGGATAAAATCCAAGAGTTTTCCTACGAATTGTTTGACTTTTTAGGAGCACAGAAAACTAGTCCCCAATATTTTTCAAGAACATCATTGTCCCTAAATGAACAATATTTTCCAGAAACCAAAGATATTTTACAAATGCTTCATCAAGCCAGCACCGTGGCTCACTAGGCTAATCCTCCGCCTG
Organism: Oryctolagus cuniculus; assembly: GCF_964237555.1. Lineage (NCBI taxonomy): Eukaryota > Metazoa > Chordata > Mammalia > Lagomorpha > Leporidae > Oryctolagus > Oryctolagus cuniculus. Next base: position 127,147,707 of record NC_091439.1, on the reverse strand, counting down.
CAGCGCCGGCACACCGGGTTCTAGTCCCGGTCGGGGCACCGGATTCTGTCCCAGTTGCCCGTCTTCCAGGCCAGCTCTCTGCTGTGGCCAGGGAGTGCAGTGGAGGATGGCCCAAGTGCTTGGGCCCTGCACCCCATGGGAGACCAGGAGAAGTACCTGGCTCCTGGCTTCAGATCTCACAGCGCACTGGCATGCAACATGCCGACGGCTGTAGCGGCCACTTTGGGGGGTGAACCAACAGAAGGAAGACCTTTCTCTCTGTCTCTCTCTCTCACTGTCTAACTCTGCCTGTCAAATAAATAAATAAACAAACAAATGCTTCATCAAGTAAATAGTTGAAAAGAAAAGAGTACACAATAATGGAAGGCAGAGTATTTTGCAACTGAACTGTCAGCATAATCTACACCCTGTATTTTTCAGACGTTTGTATTACTAAATTAAAAGGAAGAAATCTAACTGCAACAAACGAACAAATGCGAGAACATGGAGTTCAAGAAGAATTTCTTCATGTTCAAGAATCTGTAGATTTTTCAATTACAATTTTTTTTTTTTTTTTAATGTATTAAGTTGTTCATTAACAGTCAGGGCTATGCTGATCAAGTCACCGTTTCCCATAGTGTCCCTTTCACTTCAACAAGTTTCCTTTTTGGTGTTCAGTCAGTTGTCACCGATCAGGGAGAACATATGGTATTTGTCCCTTTGGGACTGGCTTACTTCACTCAGCATGATGTGTTCCAGATTCCTCCATTTTGTTGCAAATGACTGGATTTCGTTGTTTCTTACTGCAGTATAGTATTCTAAAGAGTACATATCCCATAATTTCTTTATCCAGTCTACCGTTGATGGGCATTTAGGTTGGTTCCAGGTCTTAGCTATTGTGAATTGAGCTGCAATAAACATTAGGCTGCAGACCGCTTTTTTGTTTGCCAATTTAAATTTTCAATTACAATTTTAAAAGCATTGGATCTTTAAATAATTCTCTTGTTTTCCTAATGAGTAATCTTTAACCTAGCTCTACTAAAACTTTAAATAATTGTACTTATTGCTTTTAAAACAAAGAAGTTTCTAAGTCTTAGAATTTTTTGAAAAACTACAATCACTCAACATTTTTCTTGGAAGCTTCTAAACTCTAAATATTTGGAGATCTTTCTGGAGTGAAAGAAGAGTAATCTAAGGTTAGAGAAGTCTTTTATTCCTTAAGTAGAGACTAAATATAAAACAGGCTGCACTAATAAACACAAGTGTGATGAAAAGCTCTATGCTTCAAATGAGGATTTCACAGCAAACTTTTGAGTAAGACTCGTGGGAAGAATTAATTGAATTCTCTTCAAGTTTATTACTTTCCTCATGAGCAACTGTACTTCATATATCCTGTTGTTGGTAATCTTATCCATGTGTGCATATTATACACACGCATGCAGCAAGCAACAAGGTAAATACTAATAATCAAATTTAGAGGGCAAGGTCTTACTACATACCCATTTCGTTTCATTGCACCAAATTCTCATTTTCTATTGTCCAATTTATAAACTAATAAAATCTGACACTATGTTTTCTTCCCTGGACAAAGACCAGAACTTAAACTGCTCATAAACTTCTTTCCAAACTCAGAGCTAAGAATATTTTTCTTAGGATTCAAAAACTGAAACTCTGACTTAAAAATTTACCTTGTACACCTACTATGGATTTAATTTTACTCACTTTCTATTAATTTAAAACTAAAGGACTTTATTCCCCAGGACGGCTCCAGAACCTTCAGTTAATCTGGAAGATCATACTTCCACATAACAAACACCTAAACTCGTTCCTGCCAACAGTTTCTCAAAGGATGTAGCTTCTTGGGAAGATGCGCCAGATGTTTCCAATTGTCTCGTTAATTCAACTACAAGAGAAACTTAAGTAGTAAGGAAAAATATACAAATTATTGTGCATCTGACTTACTGAAGTTGAACAGTAAATAGGGACCAGGAAAACCAACGATGATAAACTGGCAGACAATGAACTTGGGGATTTTTTGCAGGATTTATCACAGCTCTGGGAACACCTTGCTACAAATAATAGTAATAATGATACTTTAATCAGAGAGTGTAGGGGGTTGGAGGTATCAAATAAAAGAATGTATCTGTCCCTGCGTATATATGGATGTGTGTGTGATTTTAGGGCCTCAAAATGGGTGAAGATCTCAACACATCAAAGTATTCTGATTAAACCTCAGATATGCCTGTTAGCTAGACACATATTAAATTGTTTGCACCAAGTCTATCCTGGTGAGCCGAGAACCTCTATCACCTTCGTGGTATCACAGCGCTCTCTCTTTAGGAGCTAAGACAAAAAAGAATCTGGAGACAACATTTGACTGGAAAGTCAAATGTTAACAAATGAAATTGAATTTTATCCTTGCTTACAATAAATCATGCACTTATTCAGTTGGGACACCCATCAGGTGGTTTGGTAACCAAATCTTATAATTTTTTGATGATATTATTACTATAATAAAAGTAATATAAAAGCTAAACAATTGGCGCCGCGGCTCACCAGGCTAATCCTCCGCCTTGCGGCGCCGGCACACCCGGTTCTAGTCCCGGTCGGGGCGCCAGATTCTGTCCCGGTTGCCCCTTTTCCAGGCCAGCTCTCTGCTGTGGCCAGGGAGTGCAGTGGAGGATGGCCCAGGTGCTTGGGCCCTGCACCCCATGGGAGACCAGGAGAAGCACCTGGCTCCTGCCATCGGATCAGCGCGGTGCGCCGGCCACAGTGCGCAGGCCAAGGCGGCCATTGGAGGGTGAACCAACGGCAAAGGAAGACCTTTCTCTCTGTCTCTCTCTCTCACTGTCCACTCTGCCTGTCAAAAAATAATAAAAAAAATAAAAAAAAATAAAAAATAAAAAAAGCTAAACAATTTTCACTAATATATTTTTAAAATGGAAACCATCAACATCACTCAAACTCTTAGATTCAAATTTTTTCACTTGTATTATATTAAGTTCCTCATAACTTTACTATCGCTATCATGACTGGAATACTTCCTACTGTTATTGTTAGTAATCTGATTGTCTAGAAGAAGATATGGAAAAGAAATTTAACACTGAGAAACTGCTATTTTTTAATATTATGTATTTGAAAGGTAGAGCAACTGAGAGACACTGAGAGTGAGAGACACCTTCCACCTGCTAGTTCACTTCCCAAATGCCTGGAAGAGCCAGGACTGGGCTGAGCCAAAGCCGGGAGACTGGGACTCCATATGGATCTCCAACATGAGTGGCAGGGATTCAAGTACCTTTTCCATCTTCGCTACCTCTCAATGTGCACATTAGCAGGGAGCTAGATCAGAAGCAGGGGCGGGGCTCAATCCTAGGCACTCTAATATGAATTATGGGCATCCCAAGTGGTGACTTAATCCGCTTTGTCACAAAACCCACTCTATTTTTTTTTATACTGCCAAAATTTTCTTCCTGTTGCAAAGTGTGGAATGTGGAGATTAAATGTTGCAGAGATTAGAAGCAGTCACCAAGAAGCCCTTGAGGGCTGGTGCCGTGGCACAGTAGGATAAGTCTCTGCCTGCGGCGCTGGCATCCCATATGGGCACCGGTTCATATCCCAGCTGCTCCTCTTCTGATTCAGCTCTCTGCTCATGGCCTGGGAAAGCAGTGGAAGGTGGCCCAGCTGCTTGGGTTCCTGTACCCACGTGGGAAACCTGGAAGAAGCTCTTGGCTTCTGGTGTCAGATCCGCTCAGCTGCAGCTGTTGCAGCCACTTGGGGAGTGAACCAGCGGATGGAACGCCTTTGTCTCCGTCTCCTTCTCTCTGTCTGTAACTCTACCTCTCAAATTAACAAATAAAATATTAGAAAAGAAGATGACCTTAAAATGTTTCTTCTTAGGGTGGAAGCTGGACGTGATGTTGAGGCAGTGTCTCCCCTGGTAAGGGAAACAACAGACATGCAGGTGCTTGCGTAGCTCTTTCTAATATCTCAGGGATCAAAGAATCTCAGTGTAGACACTTCCGACTGAGGCACTTCTGTTCTTCAGGGACACAACTGCATTTTTGTAGAAGTGTCTATGAGCTCAGCATTTTCTCATCCTGGGTGACTGGAAGAAGGGAAGCTCCGTCAACTTTGCAGCAGAAGACGCACAGCTACTGATGACCAGCGGCCCCTGGGGAGCATCGTTGGTGGTGGACTCCATGTGGAATATCGAATATTTAGCATGAACACTAGTCCCTTTCCCTTTACATTTTAATTCTGCTCTGTTTGCTCCAAAATGTTCAATAACATTTAATTAAACTCCAAGTCTGTTGCTGAGTTTTGCAAAATTTGAGAGTGAGTACCTGTGCATGGTTGGTCTGAAGTCAACCAAGGAGACATGCCAAAAAAAAAAAAAGAAAAACAGAACTTGAGGACCATTGCTTTGGGGTAGTGACTTAAGCTATAACTTGCTATGCTGGCATTCCACATCAGAGCCCCAGCTGGAGCCAGCTGCTCCACTTCCCATCCAGCTCCCTGTTCATGCATCTGGGAAAGCAGCGCAAGATGGCCCCAGTACCGGAGCCCCTGCCGTCTCTGTGGGAGATCCAGGTGGAGTTCCTGGCTCTTGGCTTCAGCCTGGCCCAGCCATGGCCATTGCAGCCTTTTGAGGAGTGAATCAGCAAATGCAAGATCTCTGTCTCTTTTTGTCTCCCCACTTTCTTTCTTTGTCATTTTGCCTTTCAAATAAAAATAAAGTAAACCTTAGAGAAAAAAACATACACAGAAGTTAACAGTCAGTGAAGCCCAAAGAAACAGTCAGGAAAGAAAGACAATAAAACACAACCCTGTTAAATTTGCAGAAAATGTAAGCAAAAAATGAATTAGTACTGTACAATCTGTTTGATGACTTAACTTTTTCATGGAACTTGCTTTCCAAACGTTTTTCAGGCCATTAAAAGTATTTTCCACTTTTTTTGGTGCAAATTTGTTTTAGCCAAGTAAACCAATATCAAAGTAAATTTTACTGAGAAATCACACACATTTATGTTAAAGACTAACTTTCAAGGAGAGATGAAATCACAATTCTCATACACGTGTGAAATAAACATGGCAACAATTTCACTCTTCTCAGTAGCTCATGAGGAACTGGTAAGATCATGCAGTCAGTTCAACGGAAAATTCAAAGAATCACTCACACGCATGTGCAAATAAGGAATGCTAAAATGGATTTCCAAGGGCCACAAAGCATCCCAGGGATAGAAAACCATCCAATGTGTTCTGGAAGAACCCAGTTAAATTATATTTCTATGGACAAAAATCATTTGCATTATTGTCAGTTTTCTACAACTTCCAGAGTGGCAAAGCAGCTCCAAGACCGCGAAGAGCAGGTAAATCCCACAAGGGCTGGCTAGACAGGGGAGGCAATAATCTCTTCCCCCATTTCAAAACTCTTTCCATTTTTTCCTGATGTTTTATGAATGTTTTCCTTTTTTTTTCCATATTGTTTCAGTCCTCTAAACCCATGTCAAATTTTACACTATTAAGCAGAAAAAAAAATCACAGAAAGGTAAATCAAAATGACCCCTTGCACAAGAAGATAAACAAAAGATCCAGACCCCTCCCCTAGTGACCTCCGTGTGTCCTTATGGGATCACGGAAGTTCCTTGGATCCCACCAGAGAAGCTGTTCTTCCACAGGGCCACTTTCTAGTATCTGCACGGAACAGCATCCTAGGACAGACAGTAATTTACTTCTAGTGATCCCTCCCTCTTTCTAGATTGAATACGCATTTGAAAACAGATTCCCAGGGCAGGTGTGGTGGTGCAGCAGGTTAAGTAGCCACCTGAAATCCCTGGATCTCACATCGGAGTCCGATGAGATGACTGCACTTCTGATCCAGTGCCCTGCCAATGCACTTGGGAAGCAGCAAATGACTGCTCCAGTACCTGAATTCCTACCACCCATGTGGGAGAAATGGATGGAAATCCTGGCTTCCCAGCTTCAGCCTGGCCCAGCCTCAGATGTTGGAAAATCTCTCTCTCTCTCTCTCTCTCTCTCTCTCTCCCTCCTCCTGCCCTGTCTCCTCCTCCTCCTAGTCACTCTGCCTTTCAAATAAATAAATACATTATTAAGAAGAAATAAAATTAACTTCCTCCAAATATTTTTCAAGGGACATGTTTTCTCAGATGTTTAACACCCTGACGCATCATCAAAAATTCATTTTCAAGAAAACAGACTGAATCAGCCACAATTCCCTATTTTTAAATACTGAGATTATTTCTAATATTTTAATTGACAAAGCTGCAAGAAACATTTTAAAATATGTATCATGCCCTTAAGGATAAATTCCTAATAATGTAATATTTGAATTAATTTTTCTGAATTTTGGTATGTATGTCTAATCATATACTAGCTAAATTTACACCTATCAGAAGTATATGACATTTCTCTAATCAACAATACTACATTTTAAAACTTTTTAGTATTTGTCAGTTGCAGAGCTGAAAGAAAATATCTTTATTTGCATATTCTTCACTATTGTGGACCTGTGGTTTCTTTACACGGAAGGAGGGCCTGGACAGTCCACAGATCAAGGGCGTTAGGAGAGTGTGCAGAAAGGGAGTTGTCACGTGGGCTAAGCAGGTGGGCCAGCTGTAAAACACAGATCGCTTGAAGCTGTCAGCTGGCGACACGTGGCACTGTCCCCGCAGTGGTTCAGCTGGGGCTGTGGGACCCCAGGTCCTTACCCTAGCTACCTACTCTCCCCCAGTAACGCACCCCTATTAGACTGACTATGGGAATGACAGTAACAAATGCAAGAGAGGATGCAGAGAAGGGGAATTTGTGTACCCTGCTGGTGGGAATGGGAATTAGAACAGCCGCTACGGAAAACAGTGTGGAGATTCCTAAACCACTAGACACAGAACTCCCATACGATCCAGCAGTACCCCTGGGTATATATCCAAGAGACGTGGGTGCATCTTATCAGAGCCGCTCCACGAAGTTGACTGCAGCACTGTTCACAATACCCAAGACATGGAATCTGCCAAGGTGTCTACAATCGGAGGAGTGGATTTTTTTAAAATGTGCTATATATACACAATTTTCAGCTGTAAAAAATGGAATCTTGTCGTTTGAAGCAGAATGATGGAACTGAAAGGAATGCTCAGTGAAATAAGTCAACCATAGAATGACAAATACTGTACGTTCTTCCATGTATCTGGGAGCTAAACCAAATGATGTGAACACAGAATGGTGATTACCAGAGGCTGGAAGGGGCTGAGGGGAGAGAATGAGTGTGGATGACGGATAAGAAATCAGAGTCAGATAGAAGGATTAAGTTCCTTGTGTCACACGGCACAATGGGAGACTACAGTTCACAGTAACATAGATATATTTTGTAAGCAAGCAGAAGACAAGAGCTCCAAGCCTCCAATCAAAGTAATGTCCAAGAAGGGGAAATATTGGTCATGCTTTTTGAAAAGTACACAATTTATACGTGTATTAAAATATCACGCTGTATCTCATTAATATGTACAATTATTACTAATGAAACATTTTAATATTTTGAGAATACTAAGGCACGAAATGCATATTTCCCATGAAATATGAGTTATTCAATTATTTTATCTTTTATATTCAGATGTTCATAGTTTTCCAAATTCATAAAATGATTCAGCTTAAAAAATAAAAATAGATCCCTTAGAGCTAAATACTAGCTCAGATAGACACGTTTAAGTAATTAATTGTTTTATAAACACTAATAATGGCATGCAAATTGACATGGAGATTTTTATTTTTTTCATTTTCAAGGTCTTCAAGTCGTTTAGTTCAGTGTTTCCTGACTTGTGATATTGAAGACCAATTCGAGAGCATATGAAGCATGAATGTTAGGTGAAGTACAATGTTTTACGCTCAGAGAAGATGGCACTGGCAGCTGCCCCTGCCAGTATTACCAACTTCAGCAATGGAAAACAAAAGAGTAACGGGACATGCTATCCCCAACTCTCTTTGTCCTCCTCCTTCTGCCTTCCCTCCCCCCATCTTTTCCCTGGGAGCTGATATTCAAATCTAAGAATTCTCTGATCAAATCCTGAGGGCCCTCAATGAAGAACTACCCACCCTATAGCTGGAGAAAGCAGCCTGAGATACGGGCTAAAAAGAGGTGGACAAATAGTTCTTGTAAATTCCCAGTTCAGCACCATTAGGTCAGGCCCTGTTATCCAATCACGTTTCTCCATGACTGTCCACTTTTCATCAAACACAGCAAAAAACTGTCCCACAACTTTACTGATTTATCAGTTCTAACAGCTTTTTGGTGGAGTGCTTAGATTTCTCCACGTGCAAAATCATGTCAACTGGAAACATGGATGTTTTGACTTTCTCTTTTCCAACTCCAATGCTCTCTCTTCTCTTGATTACTCTTGCTAATACTTCTATTACTATTTTGAATAAGAGTGGTGAAAGTGGACATTTTTGTCTTGTCTGAGGTCTTTCGTTTTCTCCCAATTCAGTGTGGTATCGGCTGTGGCTCTGTCATGTACAGGCTTTTTGATTTTGAGGTGTGTTTTTCTATATTTAATTTGTTGAGAGTTTTTATTATGAAGGGATGTTGAATTTTATGAAATGATGTTCTGCACCTGTTGAGTGATTGTATACACTTGTAACTGTGGTTTTTGTTCTTCATCCTGTTGATTTAATTCATTTAATTCATTGAATCTTGTGCCATACTTGTATCCCTGGGATAAATTTCACTTCACTGTGGTGTATGAAGTTTTTTATTTGACTACAACATGCTTTAGAGGGGTTTTTTTCTTTTTGTTTTTGTTTTTTTGTTTGTTTTTGTTTTTGTTTTTGACAGGCAGAGTGGACAGTGAGAGAGAGACAGAGAGAAAGGTCTTCCTTCTGTTGGTTCACCCTCCAATGGCTGCCGCGGCCAGCGCGCTGATCCAATGACAGGAGCCAGGTGCTTCTCCTGGTCTCCCATGGGGTGCAGGGCCCAAGCACTTGGGCCATCCTCTACTGCACTCCCTGGCCACAGCAGAGAGCTGGCCTGGAAGAGGGGCAACCAGGACAGAATCTGGTGCCCCAACCGGGACTAGAACCCGGTGTGCAGGTGACACAAGGCGGAGGATTAGCCAAGTGAGCCGCGGTGCTGGCTCTTGTTTTGCTTTAGTCTGGTTGGGGTCCGCTGAGATTCCTGTATCTTGGTGCACATCTCTAAAAAGACTTCTGAAGTTTCCAAGTATTATTTCTATAAATATGTTCGCAATGCCTTTTTCCTTCTCTTCTCCTTCAGGTACCCTTATAGTATGAACATGTGTTCACTTGATGGTATCCGTGTTATCTCATAGGCTTTGGTCATTCTTGTTCATTCTTTTCTATTTCCTTGTGTCTGACTGGACTGCTTCAACGGTCTTGTCCTCAGGATCAGAAATTCTTTATTCTGTTGCTGAAAATCTCAAATGTGTTTTTTTATTTCATTGATCCAAATTTTCAGTTCCAAATTTTCTCATTGATTCTTAGAAATTTCTCCGTTGAGATTCGCACTTTTTTCCTGATTTCTTTGAAGCATTTATCTGTATTCTCTTGTATCTCATTGAATTTCCTTAAGATCTTTACTTTGAAAATTTTTCCAGACATTTCGTAGATTTCCTTCAAATTAGAATCTATTGTGTTCTTTTGCAGGTGCCATGCTTTCTCGCTTCTTCCTGTTTTCTGTGTCCCTGCATTGACATTGGCACATCTGGTGTAACAGTTCCTCCTTCATGGAGCAGCTGTCATTTCAAAATGCGTTTTTTGTTCAGATGGACTAGGAGTGTCAGTTCGGCAGTTGCCTTGGCTTTGGTATTAGGTGAGCCTAGAAGTGTAACTTCTGCATGTTTTCTTCAGATGTAATCATTCCAGCAGTATCTATGAGTGCAGTCACTGTCTAGTATGTGGCAGTTCATGGAGAAGCAATAAGATTTTGAAGTGGATGTGGGTTTTCAAAGATGTGTTTATTCAGGCCCCAGACACTGAGATGTTGGTCACTCTGGGGTTTGTGATAGCAATATCCACATTTCTGGTGCTGTGAAACCCAGAGGTAGTCATCCCCTTGTCCCATCAGGCTAACTTGAGAGATGCTTGGGCTTGTGGCATCAATGGCTGTGACCCCTGAGCTGTGTGATGTGGACTGGACCTTCCCCAAGTCCTGCTGGGTGTGCAGGGTGGTGCTGGGGCTTAAAGCACCGAAATCCCAGCACTGGGGGAAGTAAGAGACCTTGCCCCAGTCCCACATCATAATGACATGTTATGCTGGGGCTTGTGAACAGGCAGGTGCTGGCCTGGAGCTGTAGTTCCCACAAGATGGTTTCTGTTGACTCTGAGAAACTTAGTACTCAGTCACAGTTCCAGAGTTGCAGGGGAGTTAAGATAGTTTGTTCAGGTTCCACAGGAAAAGCATGGGTCATCCTGGCGATTATGCATGGGCAACAATGGGCCTGCAGCACCGAAATGCAAATACGGAAGTCTCAAGGTCCCACATAGCAAGCACAGCAGTGCTGGAACTTACGGAGCTTACAAACATAGTCCGAGAGCTCCAAGACATAGTGGGGTCTTTACCCAGTTGGCACAGGTGACAATGATAAAACCATCATTCCTTCCCAGAAACTAGTTTTGTGTGAATGGGGTTAATTGCCACAGGAGTTTTTGTAATGTTGTACTGCAGACTGTTGGCCTTAACCATAATATATGAGAAAATTCCTACTTGGCACCTGTGGTTATACACTCATGTCAACTTGTACCAGGAAAATATTGACATTCAGAGGAAGAATAAGCCATCTGTCTAAATCTATTCATAGACTCATTTAAACAATTAAGGCTAAACTGTAAGTGTAATGTTGATAAGCAGAATCAATAGACTTACTAGAGCATTTTAATTTGTATATACCTCTCATCATGCATTCGATAAAGGAGAAAAGGAAGTTTTATAGTTTCATTTACTTGAGTTAATACTGGCTTTTTAGGCCGGCATCGTGGCTCAATAGGCTAGTCCTCCACCTGCGGCACTGGCACCCCGGGTTCTAGTCCTGGTTGGGGCACCGGATTCTGTCCCAGTCGCTCCTCTTCCAGTCCAGCTCTCTGCTGTGGCCCGAGAAGGCAGTGGAGGATGGCCCAAGTGCTTGGGCCCTGCACCCACATGGGAGACCAGGAGGAAGCACCTGGCTCCTGGCTTCGGATCGGCGCAGCGCGCTGGCTGCAACACGCCAGCCGAAGCGGCCACTTGGGGAGTGAACCAATGGAAGGAAGACCTTTCTCTCTGTCTCTCTCTCTCACTGTCCACTCTGCCTGTCAAAAAAAAAAAAAATACTGGCTCTTTAGCTAATAAAAGCTTCCATATTCTTAAATATTTATGTAAATATTTATTTGTTGATGATGATGTTATTATTTTGTGAGCTGAATGTTCAACATGGAGAATCTTCAACCAATAACAGTCAGATGACTGAAAAATGTATTTGGTCTTATTGGAGTAGCTACAAAGCTTCCTGTTCTGAAGATAAACCACAACAAGGCAAATAAGAGATGGTAGAGCTTTGTAGCACAGAGTAGAGAGTTGATTTCCTACTGTGAATGACTTGAGCCTCATATTCCTTATTTGTAAAGCAATCCCATCACGTCTTAAAAATTAAGACAAGAAAATGCACAGGAAGTGATTAGTGCTTTACCCAGGACATGGAAGTATTCAGCAAAAGTTAGATCTTTATATTGTGATTCCACAGGCAAATTTAGAATTAGCATACCATTAAAGAATACTCATAGATTAGGCAATCTTTGTCTCTTAAGTGGGTATTTTCTGAAACACGTATTTTCTGAAACACGTATTTTCTGAAACACGTATTTTCTGAAACACCTTTGATATTCTCTGTGCGTTCATTCTCCATTGCAGAATAATTGGGTGGCAATCTCCAGAGACACGGCACACAGTAGGGTAAGGAGGCTCCAATAGTATGAGAAATAAAGAATGTGGTGAGGCTACTTCCCATAGCATGAACCAATTATGAAGCTGACTTGGCACACAGCAGTGAGACCACCAACATATGGCATCCACAGTGTGGAAGCTGCCAAATTATTGCCAGAATCAAAGAATCAATTCAAGGTGACAAATTCATATGGCATCTGGTATCATTTGGGTTCCAAATATTCTTTTTGCCATATATCTATAGGAATTACCAATTATAACACAATATGTCCTCAGCTCCTCCTACCCCCCAAACCTTACCATCTCAACTCTAAATGTCCATGAACCCAAGCCTCACATTGTTTTGTCTGAAACTATCAGTAAACGATATCTATTGCTTTGTTTTTAAATGTTTGGATTCTGGTAATCATAGTATAAAAAGCAATGCAGTGGCTTAGCAGGTAAACCTGCCACCTGCAACACTAGCGTCCCATATGGGCACAGGTTCCTGTCCCAGCTGCTCCACTTCCTATCCAACTCCCTGCTGACTGTCTGGGAAAGCAGTGGAAGATGGCTCAAGTACTTGGGCCCCTGTGACCCACATGGGAGACCCAGATGGAATTCCTGGCTCCTGGTTTCATCCTGGCCCAGCCCCAGGCCAGCAGTTTTGGCCATTTGGGGAGAAAACCAATGGACAGAAGATCTCTGTCTCTCCCTCTCTCTCTGTAACTCTGAATTTCAAATAAAAAAAGTCCAGTAACTCAATCCAGAAAGCAGTGAATTTGCACTTTGAGTTCTAACTTTGACAGGTATTTACTGGATTTCAAGTTCTTTTGATGTTTAAGGGTGGAATAATAAAACTGACTGTAAACATAGTGGTTGTGAGTTATGTGAGTTTAAAATAGTACGTTAACTGAAAACTCAAAGAGATTAAAAATATATATCACGAAGACAAGGAACACTGTCATAAAATCTGAAGACCAGATTTTGCTAATTATATCAGGGCTACTTTCCACTCCTTTATGAAATATGGGATATGTAATACATTAGGCAGTAAAACTAAAATCATAAAATAGATTATATTAATTCAACAGTTCGAGTATACAATAAATATTACTCAGCAAAATGTAAATGCCCTTAAGGTTTAGATGGATGGGCTTTTAGGAATTATTTTAAAAGTTATCATCAAGCTATATCTCAGCATTTAATAGGTAAAATATTTCATGGTCAAAGAAAATTTAGAAACACAGAATTAAACAGCATTGTATGTTTTCTCTACTGCTGGACTTTTGTAAAATTATCCATGAACTCCTTAATGTGACAGTGTTTATGCTTTCTGAACTTATTTGATCATGGAATTCTTCACTGTGGATCTTGAAGAGAGAGTTTTTGAGAAGTTTATTCTCCGAAGTGCTAATATAAATGGAACCCTGTATTTTATGTGCTAGAACTAAAGTCCAGAGAAATTAAGTGTCTGAGTAATGGCAGAGACAGGCCCAGAAATCTCAGATGTTGATTTCATCTGGTGAAGCTTTTGACAATTTATTTTCTAATATATCATATGATGTGATGGGTAACGAACGTTTTCTTAGGAGAAGGTTCTGTCACCATGCCTTTCTATTTCACTGATTGATGTCAGCGACGTGGCTGGAAGTTGATTGAAGCTATTATGCTGGTGAAGCTAAATTTTAGCCCCTGTCCCTTCCCAAATGGTGAATCATGACTTTACAAGTACGACTTGGGTTGCTTACCTACCGTTAGCTCTTAAAGCAAGAAGAGAGGGGCACACCTGCCTTTAAAATAATCCACACAGACCATAACCCAATGCATCATATTTTATTTTAAAATATATTTGAAACTGCTTCTGCAAAGTCTGTAATGCTCAGTGACATGGAAATAAATTGCACACACCAGTGCACATCACCATCTGCTTAGGCAAAGATGCCCTTTTTGTCTAGTGGAAAGGTTAGCTTCAGCTTAGCAAAGTGGGGTTGGGCAGTTCCCAACTGAAAACAAAACAAAACAAAACAAAACAAAACGGAAAAGAAAAAAGAAAAAGCCGAGGGAAGAGTGAATTTTAAAAAAGCAAAACAGCATGATTGGTGTGTGTGTGGCCAGTGATGAATGTTTAATTCCTATGTGAGTGTTTTGCCCAAGGAAAGGTTAAGGTGGCTGGGAAAGAGGTGCCAGCTCCCTTCCAAGTTGTGGAGGAACCCTTAGCAGAAACAAGTCATTGCTTACACTCTAGCAAAGCTTGAGGGAGGAGTCGTGAACTGTTGCCAAGACAAAACAAGATGTAATTGACCTGCTATGGAAGTCCTCTGAATTCAGATCTTACCGAAGTAACAGAATAGCCAGTTTCTCTGTCTCCAGCAGGTAATCTGGAGTAAATTAACAGAATCTCAGTTTTAGGCAGAGATGTCAAATAGATCAGCAGTATCTGTTGTACTATGTACACAGAAAACCAGGCCAGGTGCTGGCAGAAACTGCTCACATCCCTGAACCATTTGTTCGTGACTCCAGGCCTTGCTACACGCTACACACATGTACATAAAATGCACATGGTTGTACACAAGCCGAGGTTCTAGCAATTTTCAGAAAGAGATGAGTTTCACAGTCCCACAACGAATACAGAGTCACTGCACCCATCCACATTCACTCCCCACTTGTTCACCCTTTTATTTAAGAAAAGGCATGCCAGGTTTATGTCTCTGAGCACACTTTCCACAGAGAGAAATGTGTTGTAATGAATAAGAAAAGACGTGAGCTTTTGATGAATTGGAGCGAAAGTTTGATTAAGAGAAATTGGGACTGTGAGTGCACACTTAAGGATATAATTCACAGACTCTGAAGGAAAATGAGGAATTCTTTTTCTATGAATATCTATCCTCCATGAATGTGACCTTATAAACAGATCCATCAGCTGAAATTTCTGGTAATATCGACACCAATCTGGGAGTTCATTGACAGTCCTTAAGATAGCTAAAGTTGGGTAAAAAAAAAAATATATGGAGTACCTGCAAATTGATTATTTTGTACTCCTTGACACCAACAAAACAAAATACGATACACATGACTGTAGTTTGTTTATGTATGACCTTAAAGTTCCTCTCCATCTCCTTGTTAACTCTAGAGTGAAGTAATGGAAGCACAGACACCTGTTACACCAACAAAATTATCTTGTGATTTGGGAGAAACTAGACAGAGATTTTAAAGGAAGACGAAGATCTGAGAATGCTCAGTGCTGGGGGAAATAGGTGAGTGTTTTCCAGAAACTTCTCTGGACCCTTCATCTCCTACTCCTTGTGCTTAATAAATCTTGCTACAAGGATACTTCAAAAGGTTAACTGAAAATGTGATTACAATGTAAGTTTATTCTATTGCAAGAAATGTTGAAATCTGTGCATATGAGGGGTCTTTACAGGGTCACAGAATGTGCATATTATGAAAAAAAACTATGTATTTCAAAAGTTTTAGTTCCAAATTAAACATCTTTTAATTCCGTTTGTGCACACACTTTTTCAAGTACCCTTTTATTGAGCAATTTCCCTGCAAAAACTAGATCAGGCCTAGAAAATGCCTATTCTTGACTGTGTGAAAGGAAGCAAGCAAAGCTGTGCATTAATATACCTCATCTTGGGGCAGCACTGTGGCTTAGCAGGTTAAGCTGCTTCCTGCGATGTCAGCACCCCATGTGGGAACTGGTTTATGTCCCAGCTGCTCCACTTCTGATCCAACTGCCTGCTTTGGCCTGAGAAAGCAGTGGAAGATGGCCCAAGTGCTTGGGATCCTGCATCCAAGTGGGAGCCCTGGAAGAAGCTCCTGGCTCCTGGCTCCTGGCTCCTGGCTTTGGCCCGGTCTAGCCCCAGCTGTTGTGGCCACTTGGGGAGTAAACCAGCAGATGGAACATTCTCTCTCTCTCTGTCTCTCCCTCTCTTTCTCTCTCTGTAACTCTTCCTGTAAATAGAAATAAATATATATAAAAATATATACATATACACCTCAACTTGAAGTAGACTACAGATGTTATTGATATAAAAATTATTTACCACCTCAAGGCAGCAGTCCTCCTTCTGCATTTCCTCTAGAAAATCAGGTTTTCTCATGGTATCACTGTGAAAAGCAAATGAAATAGTGTCAGAATACAGAATACAGTTATATAACATATATAACATACATTGCAGTAAAATATTTAATACACTAATAAAAGCATATTTGGTATCATATGTATATAATATATGCATGTTTATGTATAGTATAAATATTAAGTATATTACAAATGTATTATACATTATATTTTATACATGTGTCTATACAGTATGCTGATTATTATTTGTAACACTTCTATAAATGTAAAATATTAATCAGTGTCTCATTCAAGTTAAGAACGGAGCCACTGAATTTTTGTTTTATTTTATATAAATACATTTTATTATAGACATGAGCAATAGGAAAGTATTGAAAAGGGATTAGTGCAGTTTTTGCTCTATAAAGCAGTCATCGCAAATGGAATTTAAAATAAATACACATTATTAGTTAATTGATTATTTTGAAACATTTAATTAAGTGCCTGCTGTATGCTAGGCTTTGCTATTGTGATTGTCTACTTTAGTAAATTAAAAGCAGTCTACAATGTAGCCAATTAGCAAGTACATTATCACAATTCAATGTTGGTGAAAGAGTAATTACACAAAATCGGAAGATGTTTCAGCCAGTGATAACCAACCAAAATGCTTTCACGATACTAAGGAAACACTTGTGTTAAACGCAATTAGAAACAACTGAAATACTGTAGAGCTTTTAGGGTTAAGACCAATGGTTGAAAATGCGCTTGTTCTGCAAAGATGACTGTTGGATGATGGGAAATGAAGTGAGTAGAGACAGAGCTCGTTACACGGCACATCCGGCTTCTTGAACTTCACAGAGTCCTCACTTAACAAAAGCTTTCAGGAGGGAATGGTAAATGGATTAAATTTCTTCTGAAAAGTATGTGTGTTTAACATTTTAAACCATCTTTGATAAAATTGCTCTTTTAAAATTTTACTCAAAATGTTGGAATGACAGTTCAAGATGTTCAGTGAAACCCAAACACAGCTGGATTCCTGCATCCCTAGTAATTATGTAATTACCAGGAAAGGATGAAGCCGTATCGTTAACACCGATTCATCAAATATCGTGTGAGAATACAAATGGTCAGATAATAACTAGATCAAGCAGTTTTCCATGAAAATTGCTTTCATTTCATGCTTGAAGCACCATGAAATAAAATTAATTTCAAAATATCAAAGATGCAAAACATTCAGACATCTTATTAGCTATTTCATATTTATGCAATCATGGACTCAAATGGACTCAATATCTATGGAAATCTATAGCAATTAACCCTATTTTTAAATTCTACTAACTTTAGTGAGACCTTTGAGGAAATGATCCAAATCTTCCTCATAGCTTTGAAGCAAACATTCCAAGTGTCTGAAAGGAGACCCTTTCCACCGTGGCTGGTTTTAAATTATCAGCTTTGCTTCAAATACCTTCACTATCCTGAAGGCTTCCATTTGATAATCTTCAATAATTTACAAATTAATATGCTCTACAGTTTGTGTTTTTTTATTTATTTTTATTTATTTGAATGGCAGAGCAGGAGAGAGGAGGTGGCGGGGAGAAAGATCCATCTTCCACCCATTTGGGGTTCACTCCTCAAACGCCTGCAACATCTGGGGCTGGAATTAGCCAAAATCAGGAGCCTGTAACTCCCTAAGGGCCTCCCACATCAGTGATGGAGATCAAATATGTGAGTCATTATCTTCTGCCTCCCAGGGTGTGCTTTAAGAAGTTGGTTTGTAAATGTAGGTGGGAAATGAACCCAAGCTCTTGGTGTACCAAGTAGCAAATTAACTTTCTGTACCACTATGGTCCCAGAGAATGTTTTTATGCACAACCTCCTACATATTAAGTGTTTATATTTCTAGTGTATTTGAATTTCAGTAAAAATATAAAGTAAACCACAATGTAACTTTAAATTTTCTCTTATACACATTTAAAAATAAACCTTAAAAAGGAGAACTTAATGTTAATAATATAAGAAGGAACTCCAAAATGTGTACGATAAGTTTGAGCTGGGAATTTAGAGTGTAGAAACTAAGATATCACTTGCAACACCACAGGCCATACTGGAGTGGCGAGTTGAGTTCCGGCTTTGCTCCAGCTTCCAACTACCCACGTTCTGCTGATGCACCCCCTGGGAAGCATTAGGTGATAACTTGAAATAGCTGGCTCACTGTCACCCATGTGGGAGACCTGGACTGAGTTCTTGGCTACCAACTTCGGCTGGCCTACCCCTGTTGGTGCAGGCACTTGTGGAGCAGGTCAGCAGGTAGGACATTTATCTCCCTCTCTCTCCCTCTCTCTCTTTCTCTCTCTCTCCTTCTCTCTGTGTATCTCTCAAAGATAATAAATAAATAATTTTAAAAATACAAGCTTACTTTGATGTGATGTATTTTGAAATATTTTCATAGTTTTTTCATAACACCCATTTTCAATGAATATTGTAGGTATCTTTTATATTTTTAGTGTAATGGATCCAAAATGTTATCATTTCAACATATAATCAACTTAAAAATAATTGAGATAGTTTACTTTGGTTTGGTAAAAATTTTTGAAATCTTGTGTCTGTTTTATACTTCCATCACATTTTAGTTCAAACTGTTCCTATCTCAATTACTGAGCGGTTACTTGTGTCCAGTGGCTACCACGCTGGTCAACCCCATGTAATACTTACCTTCCAGATTCTAAATCCTTTCTCTTGCCCTCAGCATGAAAACCCTTTGAAACAGTTTTCTCTAATTTGAGTACAATTTCCTTGAGCATAATTTCTTCCACATTAAATCAGTGATCATTTCTGTCTTCCACACACCTTTTACATCTGTATCTTGAGAAAGCAATGATTGAAACTTTGTCCCTGTACTGTGCCTTCACTTGGGTTCTGGGACCATGCTACTCTTCTCTTCCCCCTCTATCCCACTGGCTACTGATTCTGTATCCTTTGCTGATCCCCCACCACCAGCACCACCCTCTTTCTACCTCTCCTCACTGGAGTCTCCCAAGACCCAGTTCTCCACCCCTTTCTCTCCATGGTGACCTCATCCAGTTTCCTTGCTTTAAATGTCGTCTATGTGTACGACTGAAAAACGCAGAGCTCTCTCTTTAACGCCACACTCACATGCGCAGCATTCCTGTTTCTGTGTAGTAAATATGGCATGAAGATGTCCCAAACCAAAATCCTATCTGTTCCTCCAAATGACCCCCCCATCTTCAGTAGTATCAAATCCATCTTTCAGGTTACCCAAGACCCTTGATTCCCTGTCAAGTTCATCCCTTGCTTTCTCTCAAACCCTGAATCCGAAGAGGAACTGTTGTTGGCTGCACCTTGAAACCGCGTCGAGATCAGATAAACTCCTCCCCAGCTCCACTGCAGCCAAACTCTGCCATCCACCAGCTTCCTTTGTCGGGCGCCTGCACAAGCGTTTGAACCAGTTTACTAACTACCATGCTTGTCTTTTTACGATGTATTCCCAATGGAGCCGTCAGAGGCCAAAATAAACACATTCATAGTTAAATAAATACTGGAGGAGATGGGCCCCACTAACCTACTACAAAGAAATTTCTACAGACAATTAAAAGTCAAATAGGGACCGATGTTGTGGCGTAGTGGGTTAAACCACTGCTTGCAACAACGCCATCCCATATCAAAGTTCAGGTATCATTACATAATTATATGCATCAGCAATAATAGTATGGATCCGTATTAGTATGGATCAGTATCTGGATATAATATAAACCAAAATATACAAAAATAAGGTCAAGTACATTTCTCAAGTACAACAGAAAAACTGTACAAAGTATAATTTAAAATAACACCATTTATTTAAGCAATAAAATAATAAAGTATCTATGCATATACATAACAAAAGAGTTATAAATTTAACTTAAAGAAATACAGAAGCTCCAAACAAATGGAAAGATGGCCCATGTTCACGTAGAAGAAAGTGATATATGAAAGATGTCAATTTTCATATACTGTCCCAAAAACTCATAGTAACTCTAATTAAAATCTCTGCTTTGTTTTCCATGAAATTTGCCATTCTTTTTCTACAATTATATGGAAAAAGCAACTAGCTAAGCATTACCAATATATATCTTTTTAAAAATTAAGTAGGGACTTCCCACAACATAGCTAGTCTTATAGTAAAATTATAATAATTAAGTACTTATGGAACAGATTAAGAGGCAGATAAATTTACCAGTGCAAGAGACTAGAAAGTCCCAAATAGTCTCTTATATAAAAGGACTATTAGCATGGTCAAGGATATCATGATAGCTCAATGGGAAAAATACACATTATTCAATAAGTAGATCTAGGATTTATACTCAGTGGTGATGGGGAAAAGCAAAATGTGCCCTTCCCTTATTGCTTGTGTAAAAATAACTCTATACGAATTAAATATTTAAATGTAAGAAGAAAAACTTCAACGAATTCATATCCAATCTTATACTCTGTCTTAAATAAGCTACAACAGTCACTAAACATAAAATACTGATGGACAAATTAAACTACCATACCTGTTTATCAAAAACTACGAAAAGAAAGCAATACTAACTACAACAATTTTGCAATAAAATAACCAACATAGGGTGACTTACAGACCATGTGTTGAATTCCTTCAAATTAATAAGAAAAAAGACAGCTTAGAAGAAGCAGGGGAATAGATAACATTTATCCTAAAAGCGAATACATGGAGCCAATAAAAATAAGAGGAAGTTTTTATCTTCTTAGCTATTAGGGAAATTCATACCAAGAACACAATGAGCTACCACTTAATTTTAATAAGATAAGAAGTTTAAATTTTTTCTCATATTTATACCTAAGGAGATATATGCACACCAGAAGAAATACAAGAATATTCACACTGCCATTTCCTTAAAACAATAAAGCCTGGAAATAGTCTAAATATCTACCGAAAGGAGAATGGATAAATAAGTTGTACTACAGTTAGAATTATATATTTTACCAAAGCGAAACTATGAACTATAGCTGTATTTATATGTGCATCACTGGAAAATCATATGCAATATGACAGTATTTATACCTCAGAAACATGTGAAGATTTAAGACATTTTATGATATGTAAGATAAAATTCTTCTTAAAAGGTAAGAAGCATAAAAATATGGATTTCATAATAGAGTTTACTCTTGAAGTCCAACTGGAGGTGGGAGGTGAATCAGTGTGGGATCACTCAGTAGTTACAAACTATCATAAACTATCATAAAAATTTAGGGATGAGGACATCCCTAAATTGGGTGTCCCCAAGCAGACATCATATAACCTTAAATTAATTAAATAAAAGCAGATGCCTACATAGACCAATGATTTTAATGTGCTATACCCTAAGGGTTATCATTTATTTGTCTAAATTCCATGAAATTATAAAAGGAATAAAATGTGTTGTCATAATTATGAAATAAACATGGAAAAAACATTAACCGTTTACCTGGAACATGGCCTTTTAATGCCAAATTCTGGAAGGAGGTGGCAATGGCCAGAGAAACAGAAGTCTGGGCTCGGAATCTGAGCATCCTGTGTTTCGGGCTCTCACTCTACTCACCGTCCTACTGTGGGCAAGGTGCGAATCTTCTCGGTGAAATAAGGACAATAGTGATGGAGTTCTTGGAGGACTTCAAACGGGCCAAGCATTCAGTACATGGCAATCACTGCTAGCGATGAGGCCGTGGCTGCCGTGCCAGGAGCTGACAGCTCCCAGCCTCTCCCCTGCCACGCTGGGACGGGGCAACCAGGCCCCCTTGCTCTCCTGGTTCCCAGCATGACGATGCCATGGGGCTTTCTCGCTGAAGGTAGTGTCTACAGCTTCAAATCAAGGGCTCTTGCTGAGTGTTAAGGGGACCAAAATGACCTCCCCTTAAAAAATAAACTCTGAAACACTGGAGTCACTGGGTCTGGGGAGATGACAGGTGCTGCTCCTCTTCTGTTTGGGCAATGGTTGGCAGACCACAAACAGCTAAGTGTGAACAATGCCTCTCAAACTGCCACAGCATAGGAATCAGAGACGGCCACAGGACGCTGGGGCAGCGGAAACGCACGGCAATTAGGATCTGACTCGACTTGGCTGAGTTCTTCTGCAAGAACTTCTTCTAGACGTCATAATCCTCCGAGGTCCTTCTGCACACCAAAGTGTTGAGTCTTTAGGAACAACAGAAAGTCTTTCTTGGTGGGCATGTTTTCACCGCAGACATAACCATGTATCAGCAGCTACCCTCGCACTTTCTCCTTGTTGTCACCAAAGTCCCTGGAACATGGTAGGTGATAGGAGAGAGAGTTGAGTGGCTTTTTAATGGACAGCTAATTGGAGAATCTTTTCATTGTACCCACTGGCAGTCAGCCAGCAGCCGGTTTAACCAGTAAGATTAGCTGTCTGTCCAATTGCCCAGGTGAAATAATTTATTTTTTTTCATTATTTCTAGGAGCACAACTAAAATTCCTGTGGTAAACAAACCCTCACGGTGTGAGCTAAGATATGATATTTTCAAAACAACTTAGGTACTTCCTTAAAGAGCCCCATAAAAATAAACAGAAGAAGAGAATGGAGGAAGTCACCCCAATACATTTCAAAATGGGGGGTGTTTATTCCCCAAGAGGGATGGAGAAATTCGGTATCTGCTTTTTGCACACAGCCAAATGTGCTATGAAACGTTATTGATGCATCTGACAAATTCCCAAGTATAGCATCAGCCTCTCTAAAATACCCGCTGGCACAACTTCACACTTCCGAATTTAACATTATTGTTGACAGCATTTTTCTTGGTCTCTCTTACAAAAAAAAAAAAAAGAGAATGCCCAAATTTTCACTGTATATATTTCAAAGGATCTGATACTTATCCTTTTCCCATTAGAAGGTATATTCCCTGAGTGTGAAACCTGTAAGCTTAGATACAGTCCTTATTTAAATTATTTTCTTTTTTAGGTATAGGAGAAGAAAAAATAGGTATAGAACAGTTACTACGAAAACAATTATGCCACTTGGAAGGATGAAAGTTAAATGAAGTTTAGCCTGAGAGAAATCAAATATGGACTTCTAGACCAAAACAGCAACTTAGAAGTTAATAACATATTTTCATTCCTTTTATCTAATGACAACTAACATTCTCTTACCTAATATTTCTCTTGCTCCTCAATGTTCTAAGAGGAAGATTGGAAATAAGTGTTTGGATTGGCATAATTTTAAAGGAATGTTTTCAAGAACAAAGTCATTAGGAGGCAAGTGAAATTACTTATTAACATTCACTGTGATGGGAATTAAATTGATACTGCTTAATGTGATAGCAGCAACTTAGCTTTTAAAAGCAAAGCTTACGTTGTAGAAAAGAAGAGTAGAAGAACCCACTGACATTGGAATGTCAGCTTCTAGGTTCTTCCAGTTGAACGCAAACTCTGTTTTGGCTCTGTATTTCCATTTCAGTATCTTCACTGTCATGCCTATTTTTAAAAATAGTAACAGCATACTGTGCCAAGAAGCAAGGGCAATGCCAAACCTAGAAAAATCCATAAAATCAAGTTTAGGAAATAACTGAATTGCTTATAAATGTCAAATGCTATGTGAGGAGCAGTAATTAGAAAATAATTACAACAAAATCTCCTACTGCTTTGCTCATAAGATCTACAATACCCTGAAGCTGTTGTTGCCAAAAAATAGAAGGTTTATAGCTAAAAGCAGAAACTCCATCTCCACTCACATTTACAAGCAAACCCTGCCCTATGCTTGGAGGTAGTGTTTTCACCCCAAGCAGGCTACACGTGAACCAGGGCATAACTAAGGTGATTTGTAGGTACCATCTTCAAAGATAATCAGCGTGTCCAGCTATATGCTGCCCATGGACTGGCACCTTTCCCTCCTAGTGTTGCCTCCTAATGGTACCCGAGTACCCGGCCTCCACTGGGAGATTGTGTCTAGTGCCAATATCTGAACCTAAGACAAGTTAGAAGGCTTGGAGTGCTTGGATATCACCACAGAAAACAGCATTGCTTTGAACACAGTCCCCCAGATTCCAACTTGGAAGTCAGAAGAATATAAAACATTTAACTTACCAGAGAATTCTGATAAATATCCACTGGCTAATGAATTTAATTCAGTTTTGATATTGATATTAGCATAACTATAATGACAAATCATTGTATTGATTTACTCAGTTCCTTTTCTGAGTGTATATTACGTGTCAGGTGCTATGCTAAAATTCCCCATGTAAATCCTTGCAGTAACCCTCGTTCATAGCAAAGATGTTTGGTTCAGAGTGGATAAACTAGTGCCCCCAGTTCCCATAACCAATGGGTGGTAAAGTCAAGATTCCAAATCAGTTTTTCCATGTGCAAAATACTAATACTAATATTAATATTACTAATAAAGCTACTAACAATAATACTATGAAACATCTCCTGTTCCATTTGTCTATGGCATGGACTGATATCTGCTAAATTCCAATTAGCTTATTTCTTTTTCTTTTTTCTTTTTTTCTTTTATTTTTTTTGACAGGCAGAGTGGACAGTGAGAGAGAGAGACAGAGAGAAAGGTCTTCCTTTGCCGTTGGTTCACCCTCCAATGGCTGCCGCGGCCGGCGCGCTGCGGCCGGCGCACCGCGCTGATCCGATGGCAGGAGCCAGGAGCCAGGTGCTTTTCCTGGTCTCCCATGGGGTGCAGGGCCCAAGCACCTGGGCCATCCTCCACTGCACTCCCTGGCCACAGCAGAGGGCTGGCCTGGAAGAGGGGCAACCGGGACAGAATCCGGCGCCCCGACCGGGACTAGAACCCGGTGTGCCGGCGCCGCTAGGCGGAGGATTAGCCTAGTGAGCCGCGGCGCCGGCCCAATTAGCTTATTTCATTAATTAATTTAGTCTACACGATTACCTAGTATTATTAACACATGATATGAATGCCCTGTGCATATCCAGATTAATATGTACTAATCAATATTTATCATTTGCCATGGACTGAATTGTTCCTGCCCCTGCCCCCCCCCCCAAAAAAAAATCCATGCTAAAGCTCTAATTCCCAATTTGACAGTGTACACAGTGCCCTCACGGGACCCTGAAAAAGGTAATTCAGGTTAATTGATGCCCAATAAGACTGATGTCTTGGAAGGAAGAGAAAGAGAGCCTACATCTCTCTCTCTCCTTCTGTGTGTCTCTCTCCTTTCACCCTACCCGCCACTGCAGAGCACCCACAGATAAAGTCATGCAAGAGCCCAGAGAGAATGTACTCATCTGCAACCCAAGAAGTGGGGCCTCACCAGAAACCAGCCCTACTGGCACCATTACCTTGGATTTTTCACCTCTTCAACAGTGAATAAATTTCTGTCATTAAAACCACCAAAGTCTGTGCTGTTTTGTTGTGACAGCCCAAGTTACTCCAGTTCCATCAAGCTGACTGGGACTTGATGACACGTAAAGACAATATTGTCACATGCGCAACACTAGGAAGACAGAACTTTGCATGTGTAGGGCAGAGTGTGGAGACTCCCAAATAACCAATGTGCATCCCTGAAAGTAGATTAGAAAAGTCTAGTTTCCCCAGACAAACATTGTCTTGGTTCGTCTCTTGGCTGCTTTGCCTGAAGCTATCACTAATAAGGCATGTGTGATGAAAAATAATTTAGTGGATCGATTCTTAGAACAGGGAACTGACTCATCTAACTCACAGAAAAGTGAGCTGCTAAGCAGCCAACAGAGACTTCCACCAATAGTGTGCTTTCACGTCACGTGCTTCTGCCCTCTCCCCTGTTCAACTCGAGCTAACTTCACCGAAAATTTAAGGAAACCAGGACTCCTCCAGCAACAGGTGGGCCCAGAAGAACGTGGGTGGAGCTAGGGCTGAGCACTGCTGTCCAGAGCCTCCTTAGCAAGAGTGGCAGGGCTCAGGGGCAACATAGGTCAGCCTCTTACAGTAAGAGCTCCCTTGAGTGGAGTTTTTAACAGCCTCTAAGGTTTGGTAGGGATGCCTGCGGCGTTTGTCTCTCCTGGGTCCTGAAGTGACACTAAGGTTCTTACAAGGAGACTAAGCTTGGTGATTTTGGTTTTAAAATACCAGGAGACTTTGTTGGCTTTTGTGTGTCTAAAACACTTGAAATCTTTCCAGTGATCCTATAATTGCTCCCAATGCTTAACAAAATATAAGAGAAACACTTCTCTTCTCTCACCCTCCATTTCTGGACATCCGTCCATCCATCCAACAGCTCTAGTTTCTAGAATTGGCTTTTTTTTTTCTTTCTCTGCCAACTGTAGAAGTCAAGGATAGTACAAAAACATTCAAGCTGGGCAGCTGCCAGCGGATTCTGCTGTGGGGGACGTTCGGCTCCTGGGCTGTTTACGGAGAACCACTGTTTCTATGGGATGCCGCCCATGTAGAGGACACAGAGAGTATTTTGTCATCACATACCCATAATGTTCCAACCACGCACACATAGGGTGCTGAGGACAGAGTCCTTTCACTCTGTTTTAATAAAAACAATAAAAAAAATTTTATTTTGTATATAACCCTTCTGATTCTTTGTGTGGAGGGGATTTTGTGAACTGTTTTGTCACTAACGTTTGTCTTTAAAATTAATTTTATGGAGCATAGACAACACCAAATAACCAGCTACTATGGGATGAATTCAATTACAGAAATCTTGGCTCTATGGGTTAATTTACATAAATACTTTAAAAAAACCATGCTTCACAAAACAATAAAAAATAATCCCTTTCTAATGCACTCATCTTTTAGAAGCATATCCTGTAAATGCAGACATGGTACGTGTCTTTGATTCTTTGATTGCATGTTAATAGAAGATGCCCAATAAATATTTGTTGATGACAAGGGTAATTTTGAGTGCCTTCGGTGCCAAAGAAATCCCAGTGAAGTGTGCCTATTTCCCAAGGCACTGCCTATCTGGCTCCAGTTTTAAATAAGCAGTGGTTGGTTTTATTGAGGGGACCAGACAGAGGTCACTGTAGGAGTCAGCCAGAATTTGGAAGTGGAGCACTGCTGGCTCTTAGCCCTGTTTCTAGTAACGACCCCACCCTGTGTTCCCAAGAGAACAAATGTGCACTTGATAGCTGAGCAGGTGGCATGGGCTGCAGTCATAAACAGTTCCTTTCCTGTCAGGGAGCAGAGCACCAAGGCCCACGGATCCCTGAGCTTTCCTGTGGGGAAACCATTACCTCCAGCTACAGCTGTAACTGAAAACATCCGACTCGATCAACTTCTCAGTAATTCCTCTCCATGTGTAGTGCAAAGTCCCTGGTCGCCGCTCCCCTTGGGGATTCAGTTGTGCACATGTACGATCAGCTTCCGGGCTAAAAGACAGCATGGGGACAGCTAAAACTTACTCAGCTGCCTGTTTGTCATGAAGAGGGGCTGTAGATTTAGTCCACCTGCAAATTAGTGCAGGGGAAAGGAAGCCATTTGGGGCTCAATGGGTCTCCTTCCTTGTTTTTTCGTGTGTTTACTTCCTCTGCTTCCCTACCAGACTCCATAGCTTTGGAATTCTAAACCATTAAACAGAATTAAGACATGGCCTCATTAGTTAGAGCCAAAAGGTTACAATCAACTCCCTCCAACAATCAACCAATATCCTTTTGTTTACTGGAAATCTAACAGGAAAACACTAGCTTGTGTCTAAATTACTTGGGGAGATGTTTTCATAAATGCTTGTTGAATTTTCCTAATTAATCAAAAGTCTCTGGCACAGAGAGGCAAACTGTTAAGGCCCAAGACACAGGGCTGGCAGAAAACTGGTCAGCAGAGGCTGTCTTTTGTGCAGTCTATGTGCTACCTGGCACAGAAAGTACTCAGCAAATCTTGATTATGATTACAATACAATAGTTAATTACCAGGACTTTTCTTTGTCCATAAAAACGTATTTAGACTCTAGTGACATTAATGAATTGAGAAACAAGAGTTTCCCTACATTTGTATGCAAAAAGAGAGGGCAAGTTCTCCTTGTTTTCCAAAGGATATCCCTTGTGCTGACGGTATTCCATGGCATGAGCCCCGCAGCACCAAAGCCAAAGATCCAAGCTGGCCAAAGAAAACGCTGACCCTACTGGATCTGAGTAGGTCAAGGAGTTTTATGGTGAATGGAGAGTGACTGTAAAAGTTAATCTCTTATTTATGTTACACTGTGATAATCCTGCCTAAGGGTAACAGCAGCCACAGAAGTCAGGAAGTTGAAAAGAATTAACAGCAACAGAAAAAAAAAATCATAGACCATCTTTTTGTTTTAACAATTTTAACGTAAAATTGAAAGATGGTTCATTTGTTTAAAAGCACTCTGAAGGCTAAGCAAATGCATGTGTTTTATGATAGTATATATGAAGATACTTCAAAAAGTCCATGGAAAAACTGGACTGAAAGATAAGTTTATTTTGGTTTAATTTTTTAAATTCATGCATTTTTCATACTATGCATTTACCACAAGTTTTTGAAGACCCCTTGGATGCATGGAGTTCAAAAAGGTCAGCACAAAAATCAATTTCTCTTTTAATTTAATTTTCCATGATCTTTGTGAAGTCTCTTCCTTTTGAAATAGAAACAATATAGGATATTCAGAACTGCAGAACTCTAAGTTAAGAAATGTTACTTTATATAACATTTTTTAAACACTGATGATTACACAGGCACCTTAACTGGAAAGCATTTAGGATGCTTTCCAGCTTATTTATTTTTATGAAGAGACTTGAGGTACATTAAAGAACACTGGCAAGGAGTGATTTAAAAAATCATTTTTCAGTTTCGAGAGTCCTTTTACAGATTTTTTTAATGAGGACGCAGCAAAGGCAACATTGAAGCATATTGTGAAATACTCAGGTTAGACGAGAAATCGTTTCCCGAGGGGATTTAGTCATAGGAATAAGTCACCAAAAGAAGCGCTACAATCTTTTTCTCTAGAGATCTTTAAAAACATGGCATGTTTCATCTCTCCAGGACAGTGTCGAATGTGAAGCTAGATGGTTACAATACTTGAATTCAAGGAGAATATAAATTTTTTTAACTGTGGGTAAGAATTTTATGTCTTCAAAAATGCTTAAAATGGGAAAAATTATTAATGAATTTCCAATCAACTTGGGTAAAACAATTTTCTTGCTGCACAGAAAGTAAACTCCCAGCACAGCACTGCTGCTTCTGGCTTTATAAATTCTTCGTTTAGACTCTGGCTCCTTTTCTAACATGAACATAACAGTCCAGGAACTCATATTTGGAATCCAAGTTACATAACTTATTAAATGTTGCCAAAATCAGTAATATTTCTTATTGTCAAGTTTGCTTTGTTTATGAAATACAGTGATTATATATTATACCTGAAGAGGCCCCAGGAAATAAGATTAGATATGAAAATACTCATGGGACAATTTTCAGAATGAATTCACCCACGGCAAGATTTTTTTTCTAATGGATGAAGACAGGTCGAATTCCTGTAGTGTAACATTATACTAATCTCAGAGATGCAATACAGTCTTGACAGGGGTTTGGGTACCAATAGCTATGCCACTGTTTCCCAGTAAAATCAATTAAACACTGCACACTCCTCCATACATCTCAGGAAATGAAGGTATATCTGACATCTTAGAGAAAATAAGAAAAACAAGGGTAAAGACAGAAGCTTAGGCACATATATGCATAGGAAAGGGACAGTCAGGCAATCCTGGCTGAACAGAGAGTAAGGAGTGTCCCAGGGCATATGAGAGACAGACACGTCAGTACCCCAGAGACCACCATGTATAAAAGTTCAGTAAGGACACCTGAGTCAAGGGCAAAGGGAGGTAAGAAGATGAGCTCTAAGTAGCATCATCTGACTTGACAGGAAGGACATTATCAATGACCTTCATGGTCAGAGACTGAAGTTTGTAGGAGATGATAGGGAGAAACGAGAAGTGAAGAAAAAATGTGGCAGTGACCTAGACTTTTTCTAATTATTGGTAGTTGGCTGTAGAGAGCAGAAGCATTCCTAAGGAAGAGTAGAACCAGAATAACAAGGATGCTAACAGCAAACAGGAAGGAGAATGGGGGCAGACATTTAGCCCAGCAGTTGAGGCACCCACATTCCTCATTGGAGGGTGTGGGTCTGATGCCAGCTCAGGGTGCTGACTCCAGCTTCCTGCTAATACAGACCTGAGAGGCAGCTGTAGTGGCTCAAGTAGCTGGTTCCCTGTCCCCCATGTGGGAGACCTGGATTGAGTTCTTGGCTCCTGGTTTTGGCTCTGGCTGAGCCCCAGTCATTGCAAGCATCTGAGGTTTGGATAGGATTTTTCCCTCTCCCTTCCTCCACACCCCCTTCCCAAGGAATAATAAAAAAAATTTTTTTTTTCACAAGAGAAAGGATACTGCTCTTGACATTGTACCACAGAAGCATGCGGGGACACAGAACAAATCCTTTTTTTTCTTACTTTCCTCAAGCCGCAGAGTGCAATGGCATATATATGTGCTCCTCCTGAAACTGTTTATGATATGATTTTAAACAAACCTTATATTTTATAGAGTGATTTTTATATTACTTCTTATTTTTCTGAATTGAAACACAAATCACATGAGCTGCTCAATTAGGCAGCATTTGCTGAGTTATGCTGAGGTAATAAACAGTCCCCATATGCCCGCGGCTTCTAGCAGCACAGGGTCACTCCTTGCCTGCATAGCACGGGACTGCCACATATGTTCCTAATTCAGGAGTCCAGAATGATGAATGGCTCCTCTCTGGTTATGCTGTGAGCAGAGGAGGGGAGTGATGATGGAGCCACCCGTTGTTCCCAAGCTTCTGCTGTACTCATGGCTGGGATCACTTTGCTTGCACTGCATTGATCAAAGCAGGTCACCTGCCTCAGACATGGGATGCAAAAGGAGAATTCTCTGACAGGGAGGGCAGGGAACATATGTTAACAATACGACATAACAACTGTTCGGACTTTGGAAAGCATAAAATATCTAGAAAAAATAAAGGTTTCCGTATCGTTAGTTTACTGATTGGATCATAATAGGCATTCTGTTTGTATACTTCTTTCCAATTAACACTACATCACAATCTTTCTCTATGTCCTTTGTATTCTTTAAAATGTTATTTTAAAGGTTCTGCATAATTGCATTGTTTGGACGTATGTATTCTTTAGCCTTTACCTTGACTTTCTCACTTTATCTTTGTTAAAGTACGGCTATTCGGCATTTTAGGACACATTTTCTAAGCTTGCTTTTGCAAAATGTTAATGACCTGAAAAAAAAATGCCTCTACGCCTTTAAAAATGGCTGCCTAATCTCTCCTCTTGAAGAATTAACCTCTCCTTGAGAAAATAAGGTTTTTTTTTTTTTTTCAGTAGTATCTGAACACTTGCCTAGAAAATGAAAATAACACCCAGGAGTGCTGATGTATTTGTGGTGTTTTATGCCCATGATTTGATTCATTGTGAAATCTTTGGGGTGACCAATGCACCTTCTTTACAGCCCTAAGAACTCCCTGTCAATCACTTAGCAAACGAGTTAGCACTCAGGCATTACCCATTTCAAGATCTTCACTAAGAATGTCCATTGGAGAGTTTAATTTTGAGATTACATGGGTTCCCTTTAACAATCTGAAATCTAAAGAAATAAATTAGATGAGTGATGTGGTTGGCACCTGTTTCGTTACCGAAGATCAATTCCTTCCTTCTTTCTGTCCTAATGGCACATTCCAGCAGTGGAGCCTGACCCCACCCTCCGCTCTAAGGGCAGGATGGACCAATGAGAGGGTGGCCCTGGTCTCCTTGTCACTGACTTACTGAGGGTGGCCAGCCTGCACCATCCTGCTGGTATGAGAAGATGTCTGACTTCGAAGAAATCTTCCTTCTGTTCTAAGAGTCAGCCATGTGTTTCTCCTTCCTCGTGACAATTTCATGTCCAGGAGTGACCCTTGCAATAGTTGTGAACAGCTCCCCTGCATGTTAGAAAGAAGCGAAAAGGGAGAGTGTCGGGCACAAGAGGTGAAAACAACTTGGGACTTTGATGGCCTATGGGGAACGCTGAGTCAACCATCCTGGAAATGTGCCTGCCCTCTTGAAGTCCTGTTATATAAAAGTTAGTGCATTTCATTACTGCTTAATCAGATTCAGGGGACTTCAGGACTCCTGAAGAAGGCATTCCTACTGCTACAAGGCAGGCAGGATGTGCTCAGAACTATCAACCCAGGAGTCTGCATGGGACTTCTGAAACACAATCCATCTGACACTGACACATGCATAGCAGGACTCTGTGTGCACTTGGTGCCCTGACTGTCACTCAGTTGCTGAAAGGGCTGTCATGCGTGCCTGTGTTGTGATTAAGGAAGTAGAGGCAGGGCCAGCGCTGTGGTGTAGTGGGTAAAGCCGCCGCCTGCAGTGCCAGCATCCCATTTGGGCACTCATTCGGGTTCTGGCTGCTCCACTTCCAATCCAGCTCTCTGCCATGGCCTGGGAAAGCAGCAGAGAATGGCCTAAGTGCTTGGGCCCCTGCACCCACATGGGAGACCCTGATGAAGCTCCTGGCTCCTGGTTTTGGATCGGGCTGGCTCTGGCCATTGCAGCCATTTGTGGAGTGAACCAGCAGATGGAGGACTTCTCTCTCTCTGCCTCTCCTTCTTTGTGTAACTCTGACTCTCAAATAAATAAATCTTTAAAAAGCAAGAAAATAGGGGCAAGTTAAACATCACATTTTTAAAAGATTCATTTATTTATTTGAAATGCAGAGCTACAAAGAGAGAAGGAGAAACAGAGGCAAAGAGGTCTTCCATCTGCTGGTTCACTTCCCAAAAGGTGGCAACAGCCCAGGCTGGGCAGCTCAAAGCCAGGAGCCTGGAACTTCTTCAGGGTCTCCCACATGGGTGCAGGGGCCCAAGGACTTGGGCCATCCTTCGCTGCTTTCTCAGGTGCATTAGGAGGGAGCTGGATTGGAAATAGAGCATCAGAGACACAAATCAGCTCCCATATGGGACACTGGTGTCATAGGCCATGGCCCCACCCACCAAGCCACAATACTGGCCTCAAATTAAACATCATATTTGAATCTCAAAATAAAGGGGGGGATGGACAGGGTGATTTTAATTCCTAAATGTCAATTCAGGTGCTTTACAATAAACAAAATAAATTCTAATGCATAAACGTGCAAGTTATATCCCAGAAATGCCCACCATTAGCAGTAGACAGCATAAGAGTTTGCTCACAGTTTTGCAATGTTTCCCCCAGGGCAATGAAACAGAGTGACACTCAAGATTCAGTCATAAAATTGGTTGATTTGAAGCACAAGTCGTTCCACTTTACTCACGAAGATAAGACATACAAAGAACCAGAGATGGAAGGCATAGCTAATATAAAATCGATTTCTCTCATTGGTTCTGAAGTCTTTGCTTCCATGTCTCTCACCCAAGTTTGTAATAGCAAAAATCAAAATCACTCTCTGGAATTCAGTTTCACATTTCTGCTTTCCACTCTCTAACTCCAAGATATAGGTGAAAATGACCACACTGAGTTGAATACAAAGTGTCTAAACCTCAGACAACCAAGTCCTGCAGAGTTAAGCCTTAACTAGAATCTGAAGCCTTGACAAGCTCCCTCAGTCAGCTACATACAAGGACAAAACTTTCTTAAAAATTATTTATTTTATTTGAAAGGCAGAGTTACAAAGAGACGGACACACACACACACAGAGAGAGAGAGAGAGAGAGAGAGAAAGGTATTCCATCTGCTGGTTTACTCCCCAAATGGCCTAAAGGGTTGGTGGTGGTCTGGTCCAAAGCCAGGAGCCAGGACCTTCTTCTGGGTCTCCCACATGGGTGCAGGGGCCCAGGCTCTTGGGCCATCCTCTGCTGCTTTCCCAGGCACATTGACAAGGAGGTGGATAGGAAGTGGAGCAGCCAAGAAGAACCAGTGCCCATATGGGCTGCCGGCACTGCAGGAGATGGCTTTACCCGCTATGCCACAGCGCTTGCCCCAGGACAAAACTTTCTGACTTTCCAACTCATTCAAGTTTCCTTCTGACATACCTAAGTACATTATAGACAACGATTATATCCCAGAATCTCATTTACATGAATATTTCGATTGAAAAGGAAAAAGGTTTTGTTTTTAACCTCTGACTATAACAATGGGAAAACAGGTACAGAAAGATACAACATTGATTTCCTTTTTTTAAATGAATTTTCTGTTGATCATTTCTCCTTTGCATTAGACATTTGATAACAGTATCTACAAATAAAAAATGAATTTTCCAGAGGATTTCCCCAAGTTCTCTGGGTAAATGGAGATGCCAATTTCCTCTCAGTCAACAGATTCCCAATTAGGTCTGTGGAATTCCTAGGAATTACGATAAAAAATATAACCTGAAAATAAAGTGACCACCAAGCCTGAGAGAAGAAGACAAGCCAGGAGTACAGCCAGCAGATCTGGGAAACATTTCTCTTCGATCCTAAGGATTCAGGCACTGAAATGCTCAGGCATAGACTACCTAGAGCTGTCCCTGATTTCTGGGAGAAAGGGGTCCAGGACTCCCAAATGGAGCAAATACGCAGATGCTCAAATCCCAAGCACAAAACTGTATAATGTTTGCACTTAACCTATGCACATCCTTACATACGCCTTTTAAAATTGTTATTTACTTATTTATTTATTTGATAGCAAGAGAGAGAGAAAGTTCCCATGTGGGAGCTCTGCTGGTCAACTTCCCAAACACACAAAGAGACCAGGAATGGGCCAGGGCTGAAGCTGGGATCCAGGAACTCAATCCAGGTCCTCCATACATGTGGAAGGAGGCCAGTTACCCAAACCACACTGCTGCCTCCTAGGATCTGAATTAGCAGGAAGCTGGAGTCAGGAGCCACAGCTGGGTATCAAACCTACGTTTTCAGATGTGGGATGCCAGCATCTTAACTGGTGTCTTTAACTTCTAAGCTAAACACCCATCTCCTCCAATGTACCTTAAGTCATCTGTAGATGACACATAACACTTCACATGGTGCAGAGGCTATGTACGTAGTTGCTAGACTGTATTGTTTAGGGGAAAATGACAAGGAAGAAAAGTCTTCACATGTTTAGAACAGATGCAACGTGTGCAGTATTTTCTTACCTGGATATTTTCAATCCTTGGTTGGTTGAATGCACGGGAGCAGAGAGCCAACTGCGGTAGCTATGTATTAGTTGTCTGTTGCTGCTGTAACAAATGACCACAAACTTAGTGGCATGAAACAACAGGAATTTATCATCCTAGAGTTCTCCTGAAACTACGGTGTCAACAGGGCCATGTTCTCTTCTGGAACCCCTGGAGGCGAGTCTATTCCTTGCTTTTTCCAGGTTTTTGGGACTAACTACAGTCTTTGGATCCAGAAATATTATATCTCCTGGATCCACTTTCATTATAACATCTCTTTCTCTGGCCTGTTTCCTCTGCCTCCCTTTCCCATTTTTAATGGTCCTTCTAACCCTATTATTCCTGCTTGGATAATTCAGGATAATCCCCCTCTCTGATGATTAGCAATCCTAATTCCATCTGTAACTGTAATTCCCAATTGATGTGCACACCAACAGTATGCACAGGCTTAAGAAAATTAAATAAAAAACCGCAAATATGATAAGCAACACTTGACCATCAGTAGTGGGCAAAAAGATATTAAAATTTAAAAGATGAAATATCAATTAAAAATACAATTTGGGACTGGCGTTGTGGTGCAGTGGGTTAAATCACCTCTTGGGGTGTCTGAATCCCACAGCAGAGTGCAGATTTGTGTCCTGTCTCTTCCACTTGCAACTCAGCTTTCTCCTAATGTGCCTGGGAAGACAACAGATGACCCTCCACGTCCTGGGGCTCCTGCTGGCCACGAGAGAGGACCAGGTAGAGCTCCAGACTCCTGGCTCAGCTGGGCTCAGCCCTGGCTGTTATGGACATTTGGGGAGCGAACCAGTGGGTGAGAGACCTCTCTTTCTCTTTCTCTACCTATCTCTCCTCTCTCCGTTTCACACATTCAAGTAAATAAATAATTCTTTAAAACAACGCGATTTTTGAATTACAGACTTCTACAAACCAGTTAAACAACTTTTTATACACAGCTAAAGAAATAATTACTGAACTGAATATATATATATATCTGATTAGATCACCCAAAATGTGCTGATAAAGGACCAAAAACAACAACAAAAAAAGAAGATGTGAAAACAAAGTTAAAATACATTGAAGAAAGGATGAGTAGCTCTAAGACTTGTGTAGTTGGAATCCAAAGGGAAGAGGGTTCAGATAGCTGACAGAGGAGGAAATATGTGAAGAGACAGTGGCAGAAAAGTTGTAAAGTAAATGAAAATGTGAATTCACAAACTCAGGGAGCATAATGACTCTGGCAGCACAAAAAAAAAAAAAAAAAAAAGAAAGAAAAGAAATCCACACTTTGATGGGTTTTACAAAGTTTGCAAAATACCAAAATCAAAGAGAGGCTCTTAAAAGCTTTAAGAAAAAAAAAAAAAAAAAAAAAGACCCATCACTCAATAAAGACTGGAACTCAGACTGATAGAAAATGCTGAGCTAATGTGACTATAATAAATATATTTACAATCAAAAATTATTTTGCAGAAACAAGAGTAGAGTCATTTTCAGATAAACAAAAACAGACTTACCTCTAGCAATTCTTCACTCAAGAAATTTCTAGTTGTATTGCAGCAAGAAGGAAAATTATCATAAAGGGATCATCTGACCTATAAGAAAAAATAGCAGTGAAATAAAATCACAAATACATATATATATATATATATATGTTATCTTAAAATACTGTCTGCAGAGAATAATAAGGACATTGTCTCATTATTTCCTCTTAAATTTTAAAACACAGCTGTAAAATACAGGTGGGGAGCAGGTATTTAGCCTAGTGGTTAAAATACCCACACTGGAGTAAGTGGGTTCAGTTCTGAACTCTGCCTCTGGACTCCAGCTTCCTGCCAGTGCAGATTCTGAGATTCAACAGTGATGGCTCAATAAATTGGCTTCCTGCAACCCCTAGGAGAGATCTGGATTGAGTCCCTAGCTCCCAGCTTTGGACCCGGCCCAGCCCCAGCAGCTGTGGGCACTTGAGTAATGAACCAGCAGATGGGAGCACTCTTCCTCTCTGTCTCTTGGCTTCTCAAAGAAATAAAATTAAAAAAAAACAAAAGAGTACACAGCCATCTGCTATTTATGTACCCCAAATACAAAAACTCAGGTGCAGGTAAAATGAGACAATAGCATTGTATCCTTTCTGTCTCTCTTTCTGCATGCCGAATTATCTTAAAAATTAATGTATTGAAACAAACATTACTTCTTCCATACATTTTCCTGTGGATGAGGAACTCAGAAGGAGCTTAACGGAATGATTTTTCCCAGTCTGCTGAGACATTACAGTCAAGTTGTGGCCTGGGACTCCAGCTGTCCCAGAGCTTGACTGGAACTGAAGTACCTTTCCACAGGCCTGGTATCCTCACAACGGGACATCTGGCTTTCCTTTGAGCCAAAAATCCAAGGTGTCTTTTATATCCTGGGCCCAAACCCAAACAGTACCATTTATGTAACCTTACTGATTGGGCTGGTCAGCTTAACTCATGGGGCGAAGAGATCATTAAATGCCATGATTATCAGAACAGGGAATTACTGGGGGCCACCTGAGATACACAAAGATAACAGTATCAAACAAAAAACCACTGGGTGGCTAGGTTAACACCAGAGAAAATTGACTTTAACACGAAATTACTGTAAAAGATCAGGAAAAAAATCATTACATAATAATTAAGAAAATCTAACCAATCTATATGCAGATTAACATGGGGGAAAATTCATCTCAAAATATAGAGAGCAAAGTATATATGGAACAAAAAGAAAGAAGATAAATTTCAACACATTTCATTCAATTACTAACAGATCCATCAAAAACTAGTAGAGATAAAGAAGCAACAAGTTGACTTCTGCATTTGACAACTGGAGAATGTACATTAATATAGACATGAGGCATTTATAAGAATTAACCCTAAGTGAGGTCAAAATCAGGTATTAGGTAATTTGAAAATTATTTTGTAAGACTATATTCTTAGGATAGTGTACAATTAAAATAAAGTAACAGGGGCAGGCATTTGCCACAGCAGTTAAGACACCATTTGGGCCAGGGCTGGGTCAGGCTAAAGCCATGATGCAGGAGCTTCTTCTGGGTCTCCCACATGGGTTCAGGCGCCCAAGCACTTGGGCCATCTCCTGCTGCTTTCCCAGGAGCATTAGCAGGGAGCCGGATCAGAAGTGGAGCAGCCAGGACTCCCATACGGGATGCCAGCGTTGTACACAGCAGCTTAACCTGCTGCCCGGCAGCACCTGCCTCAATCATCCAGGATTTGAAAACAAACTCAGAAAAAGGAGAAATTAAAAGTAGGGTCTCTTTAATAACAGAAATAAGTAACTTAACAAGGATAAACCAAGTCAAAAGACAAACCTCTAGAGATTGCTCAAGAAAAAGGAGAGAAAACAACCAACCAACAAATCACAAGATGTTAAAGGACAACAGAACTTCAGCTATAAGAGAATAAGAAAATAATAACACTATATTACTGAAAACACTTGCAAAATGAGCGATTCTTAGAAATATAGCACTTATATCACTTACTCAAAACTGGAGAAAACTTCTAAAAATATACCAGTATTTGAGTCAGTAGTTAAAATGTGCACATAGTAAATATTAGACCAAACTAGTCTTACAGATAAATCTGACAAAGCTTTCAAGGTAACTATTGGTTTTTATCTTATATACATGTATCAATATAATTGAAAATGAGGAAATATAAGAACTTCCTAATTCTTTTATGTATTCATTTGAGAGACAGAGACACACAGAGAGCTCCCATCTGAGGCTTCATCCCTAGATGCCTGTGTCTGAGAATGGTGCTAGAGCCAGGAGCTGGGAACGACTCCTGGTTTCCCACAGGTGTGGCAGGAACTGAATCAGCCTTCCCTGCTGCCTCCCAGGAATCGCATTAGCAGGAAGCTGGAGTCAGGAACTGGAGCCAGGAATCAAACTCAGGCACTCTGATGTAGGAAATATGCATCTTAACCATTAGGCGAAATGCCCATTCTTCAACCCTTTCTTTGAAGTCAACAAAATCTTGCACCAAATTCAGACAAAGATCGCATGAGAAAGTAAAGTTGGACCCATATCATTCATGAATCTAAAGTACATCAAGCCCAACAGTTGTGGAAAAAAAGAAATGATTCATGAATGACCAAGAAGTGTTTTTCTGGGGAATCTGAAGAACCACTTAATGTTTAAAAATCTACAAATACCAACTGCCACATAAGAAGAATAAATCCATGCAAAACAAGAGTTTTATAAAATGCAGCACTCTAAATGAGAAAAAAATTTTAGCAAACAAGTAATTAAAGAGAACTTCTTTAACCTGATAAGAAGTTTCCAGGAAAAGACCAAAGGAAACATCATTGTTAATGATGAAACATTATAATGAATTCCTTTTAACCCCCTGAACTAGCTGTCATATAATACTACACCATTAAAAATGGTACTGGAAATTCTAGCCAGCACAGGAAGGCAAAAAGATGAAATAAATGTCATGCAAACTTAGAAGACAGAAACAACTGTCATTATTCTCAAATTATATAATTGTTAAAACACACAAACTCCCTTACAAATTTGCAGGCTATTAAAAATAAGAATTTTATCAAGTGGCTGGTAATATGAGCAATAATAAAATACTATTATATTGCTCTTTATTGGCACCAAATAAAATCAGAGTTTTTAAATGTTATCATTTATATTAGGAACAAAATATATTTATACTTAAGAACAATACTAACAAAATCATGCAAATCTTTTATGCAGCAAATTATAAAATTCTTCTGAAAGATATAATAAACTAATGAGATAAATTATAGGGATTCAATATCACCCAAATTTAGCTAATGATTTAGCGTCATTTTCACCATGTATCTAGAATTTTTTTTGGAAAACTTTGACAAGTTGATTCTAAAATTTATAAGCAGAGTAAATAACCAAGAAAACAGATGTTTCTGAAACAAAAGAATAACATGTGAGGACTTGCCTCATAATTATTCAGATTTACTGTGACGCTAATTTTAAGAGTAGTATGGTGCCATAATGGATAACTTGTCCACTGAAACAACAGATAGCCAGAATCAGTCACATGGTTGCTCAGACATTTATTATGTGATACAGGGAGTACATTCAATAACGCGGAAAGGAACGCTATTCAATAAGTAGCTCCGAGATAACTGGGTACCCATGTGGGAAAAAATGAAATGGGATTCCAATCTCAAAACACATGTGAAAACAATTTCCACGTAGATTAAGGCTTTGACTATGAGATACAAAACTAAAATTTAGGGGGAAAATAGGAAGACATCATCATGGGAAAACCCAATATTCACAGAGGCATGAAGAATTTCCCTTAGGACTGACAATTTATATTAAAGTTAAGATTTCATACTAGTTGGAAGATATAATAACTATTTTTAGAAAAGATAAACTACAGGGCCTGCATTGTGGCATAGTGAGTAAAGCCACCGCCTGGATGGTGGTATCCCACATGGGCACTGGTTACAGACCCTACTGCTGCACTTCCAATCCAGTTCCCTGCTAATGTGCCTGGGAAAGTAGCAGAGGGAGGCCCACCACATAAGACCCGGATGAAGCTCCTGACTCCTGGTTTTAGCCTGGCTCACCTCTGACCATTGTGGCCTTTGGTGAGTGAGCCAGCAGATGGAAAATTATCTAGCTATCTGTTTATCTACCTACTTATCTCTAATGCTGACTTTCAAATAAATCCTTTTTTAAAAAAGTATAAACAACAGTCTAGAAGATGTATTTACAATACAACAAATAGCTAATATTTAGGATATATTTGAGATTTCTACAAATCAATTAGACAAGTAATGTTATAGAAAAATGGGGAGACATTTCTCAAAAGAGGAAACAAGAATAGTTAACATGAAAAGGTCCAAATCTCCTTAGTCAGGATTATTCAAGTTAAGAGACTAAAGGAGAGTCTACTTTACTCTTGTAGATGACAAAAATCAAGAAGTGTGATAATACCAAATACTGGTGAGGATGTGCAGGTAACTGATTAGAAAAACAAATTGGTATTTCCTATGAAAATTGAAGGTGTTCATACTCTACAATTCAGCAATTGTCCTAAGCACTTATTTTAGAAAAAGTTTTATTCATGCGCACTAAAAGTAAAAGAATATTCAAAAAGCACCAGTTCATAAAACCAAAAACCTGGTAGATCCCAAATGTTCATCAGCAGAAGAGTGGTAAATAAACTGTGATTTGGGCCTACAACCAAACTCTGCGAGTCATTTCTTGCAACAAAAATCTCTCAGGATAAAATGAGTGAAAGAAAAGCAAACCCCAGAGCACAGTAGGGTAACATTCTTAAAGAGATGAACAATAAACAATACGGTATTCAGGACTGTGTATGCGTTTAATAAAATTAAAATTACGGGGATGAAGGCAAACACAAAACCCAGAATAATGATTGGCGTAGAGGGTGGGGCGTGGAAATGGGAAATATAACCATAGGGATGCACATTGTTATTCATTTTATTAATATGTCTTGTAAATTTTGTCTATGCCACATTTATTCTGTGGACATATTAATCAGTCTCTGTCAATTTAAAAAGACTGAAATTACACCATGTACCTTCTCAGACTACAAAGGGATAAAACCAATTTATAAATACATGTAGATTAAACATGCTACTGAATGACTAAAAGAAATTAGAAAGAAAATTTAAAAATTTCTTCAAACAAATGAAAATGAAAACACAACTTATCAAAATCACTGGGACACAGCAAAGTCAGAAATAAGAATAAAGTTTGTGGTGATAGGTGCTTACACTAAAAATAATGATGCATCTCAAGTACTTAGAAAAATAAGAACCAAACAACTCCAAATTAGCAGGTGACAAATAATCAGAATCAGGGCATAGGTAAATAAAAGTAAAATAATAAAATATAAAATATCAACAAGATGAAAAGTTGTTTTTTGAGAAGATAAACAATAGACAAAACTTCAGCCAAAATGAAGAGAGAGAGAGAGAGGCAGAGAGAGAGAGAGACAACTCAAGTAAGATTACAGAATAATGGATACCACATAAATACAAAGGATCATAAAAAACTACTATGAACAACTATATGCTAACAAATTGGAAAAGCTCAAAGTAAGTGATAATTTCCTGGATATATACTACCAATCAAGATCAAATCAAGAAGCGGCCAGTGTTGTAGGGTAGTGGGCAAAGCCACCACCTGCAACACTGGTATTCTATATGGGCTCCAGTCTGTGTCCGGGCTGCTCCACCTCCAATCCAACTCCATGCTAATGGCCTGGGGAAATCAGCAGCATTTGGGCCCCTGCACCTGCATGGGAGACCTGGAGGAAGCTCCTGGCTCCTGGCTTTGGCCTGGCCCAGTGCTGGCTGTTGTAGCCATCTGGGAAGTGACACAATGGGTGGAAGATCTCTCTCTCTCTCTCTCTCTCTCTCTCTCTCTCTTCTCTCTCTCTCTCCATCCCCCTCTCTTTCTGACATTCTAAATAAATAAATGAATCTTTAATTTAAAAAGATTAAATCAAAAAGATATCGAAAATCTGAATAAATCAATAAGCAATGAGATTGAAGCAATGATTAAAAATCTCCCGTCAAAAAAAAATTATAGGACCTTATGAGTGTACTACTGAATTCTACAAAATATTTAAAGAGGAAGTAGCTACAGTACTTTTCAAACTATTCCAAAATATTGGAAAGTATGGAACTCTGCCAAGCTTTTTTTACGAGGCCAAAAACTACCTACAAAGAAGAAAAAGAACAAATAAAGAAATTAAAAGAATACTATTGCAGTAAGAGCTGCTTGAATGAGTCAAAAGTCACAATTTAAAACTCAGTGTAAAATTTTAAACCTTTGTTTTTCTTTTTTGAGATTGCAT
The DNA here is from genome assembly GCF_964237555.1 of Oryctolagus cuniculus. Classification (NCBI taxonomy): domain Eukaryota; kingdom Metazoa; phylum Chordata; class Mammalia; order Lagomorpha; family Leporidae; genus Oryctolagus; species Oryctolagus cuniculus. The sequence goes on along the minus strand of NC_091439.1, from coordinate 127,104,765 downwards.
GAGTATTTTTATGGAATGACTGGGAAAACATATCAAATAACATTATCTATTATAACCCAGAATTGTAAAGATTCAATCTTATAAAGTTAAGTTTCTTATAAACCATATTTGCTGTCCATACCATTTTCTTCAGTGTATATATATATATATATATAAATAATGTAATATAAAATAATATATAAGAAGTGGAAGGCCTTTGGTTTATATGAAAAAAAGTAAATAAATATAGACTGCATGCAAATAAAATAATTTCAAATGTGCACACAAAACACTCACAAATTGTGTAAACATATAATGGATATTTTAGGAAATATACCTCTTAAAAAATGTGATAAAATTACTTAAAAAGGTAGTGTTAGCTTTGCAACAAGAAAAGTTGAAGACCTTCAGTTTAAATTCTTTTTATTTATTTATTTATTTACTTGCAAGTCAGAGTTACACAGAGAGAAAGGAGAGGCAGAGAGAGAGAAAGGTCTTCCATCCAATGGTTCACTCCCCAATTGGCCGCAATGGCTGGAGCTGTGCCAATCCAAAGCCAGGAGCCAGGAGCTTCCTCCAGTTCTCCCATGCAGGTGCAGGGGCCCAAGGACATGGACCATCTTCTACTGCTTTCCCTGGCCATAGCAGAGAGCTGGATTGGAAGAGGAGCAGCCGGGTCTCAAACCGGTGTCCATATGGGATGCCGGCACTTCAGGCCAGGGCATTAATCTGCTGTGCCACAGTGCTGGCCCCGGTTTAAATTCTTAATTCATTTAGCTCAGATTTGCTTCTGCATTTGTTGAATCAGTATATCTCAGGAATGACTTGGACAGAGCTCAGCATCAACTTGTCACATCACTGTCTCATCAGAAAATTGGGCAGGCTCTGGAGTCGAGTAATTGACTTGTTCCTTTGCCGTTGGTTCACCCTCCAATGCGGCGCACAGCGCTGATCTGAAGCCAGGAGCCAGGTGCTTCTCCTGGTCTCCCATGGGGTGCAGGGCCCAAGCACTTGGGCCATCCTCCACTGCCTTCCCCGGGCCACAGCAGAGAGCTGGCCTGGAAGAGGGGCAACCGGGACAGAATCCAGTGCCCAGACCGGGACTAGAACCTGGTGTGCCGGCGCCGCAAGGTGGAGGATTAGCCTAGTGAGCCGCGGCGCCGGCCTGACTTGTTCTTTCACTGGGTGGATAGTACCTGTGAAGTCTCCTCCTCCCACTCACCCTATGCCCTATTAATAAACAAAACTGCCCATTGAAGATCTTGATGCATATTTGTTTGAAATCTGCAGATTTTTGGTTGGCTTTTTTTTTTGCTTTTGGGAAAATAGCATAGAAATATTATTATCTCATTATCTGTGAATAATGTTTGTTTTCTAAGTGTTGTTGAAGTATAGTAGTAAAAAAGTATGTATTTCAATTGTAAAACCTGATGGTTTTATATCCACATGCATTGTAAACTTTTTACCACAATCAAGCTAATTAACACATCCCTCACCTCAGAGTACACTGTGTAGGTGTGTCTGTGTGTGAGAAAGAGATGAGAATACATAAGATCTACTCTTAGTGAATTCCAGTATTCCAGTATACAACATAGTATTATTAACTATTGTCACGATGCTGTACATTAAATCCTCAAAATGAATTCATCTTACAACTGAAAGTCGCACATCTCTGTCAGCCGCCCAGTGCTTACTTCTGAGTGTGGTTATTCAAGGATGCTTTAAATGTTGCCTCTCCCAAATCATTCCTCACCATCAATTTTGGATTTTCAAGGCGATTCTGTTTATAAATCTTTTGGTGAAATGTATTACTGCGGATGACAGAATTTAGGTTACTAGCCAACATCTGTTCCAGTCCACTTAATACCCAGCTCAGAGAGTGAAGCCTTCTGGTTCACGAAAGGTCTGGAGGATGGGGATCTAACAGATGGGACAAGCAGAGGGTGAAGACCAAAGTCAAGCTTTGACCTTTACAGGGGCTTCAAAAAGTTCATGGAAAATAGGATTAAAAGATAAGTTTATTTTCCTCTAAAAATTTGGGAATCCTTTCATAGTTTTCCCATAGTATGTATTTTCCACAAAATGCTTGCCGACACCCTCAAATGAAAATTTTGTGAAAGTTCTCCAAGAATTATTCCCAGAGAAATTATCTTATTTCTTCTCTTCCTAACTGAGAAAAAGAAAGGGATTTATTCAAAAACTATCTCAGGAGTAAGATTAGTTTGAAAACTCTAAGATTTCTGAGAAAAAAAAAATTCCAAGAGTTTCGTAGGAGAGTCTCAGGAAGTATGGAGGAACAATATGAGAATCAGAAAACCTCACACTAGAACCCTGTTGAGAGTTCCCCGAGTCTAGCAAGTGCTTCCAAACATGAGGAGAAAGAGCAGTAGTCTCACCTGAAGGCCTACTGTGCAGAAAGATAGTAAGAATTTTAAAGGGCACATTTATTTAAAGTGTTATCTTCCTGGTAATACAAAAAATAATTGTGATATGATGCTAAGAAAGTTAAGTTGTAAACTTAAGGTAAGGACACTTACACTTGGCTTCTAAATGTTCCAATATTCTTATCGCATGCCCTAAATATGTTCATAGCGCATTAAATGATCATGGTGAACCTGAATTTCTTTTCCATTTTTATCTCCAGGAAAGACTGTAATTTCAAATAGTCTTTCAGCTGCTTCTTCTTCTTCTTTTTTTTTTAAACTTTCTAGCTACATCATTGACTTCAACTTAGTGGAAAAAAGGAGGGGTGGAAAAAATATAACCAAAGAAGTGCATGTGAACTGTTCCCTCTATGTATTTTGTTCTGATTTTAGTTAGGCAATCATGAATCAGAACTATGGGAACTAATAATAGTACCCTGTTGTGAGCTCCAACAAACCAAGGTTAAGAAGACTCTGTGAAGTCAAAGCAGCCTTACAAATAGGAAATTAGGGTTTCCCAGCATGAGGCCTTAAAATACAGGATGTGATCCTGAATCAGAGCAGAAACAGTTACACTGTATCCTGAAAACTTAGCAACTTCTCTCAAGGAGAAAAGGAAAATAAGGTAATAGTAACAGAAAATACACCAGCCATTCTGTCATTCATTCATTCCCACATTTAACAAATACAAAATAGCCTGTGCCATTTGCCAAGCAGGAGATTAAAAATGTCCAGAGCATGACACCTGATTGTGACTTCTAATCCAGTGTGAGTGAGAACAGGATACAATGGAAGATGTGTTGAAATGGCAGAATGAGGCCGGCGCCGCGGCTCACTAGGCTAATCCTCCGCCTTGCAGCGCCGGCACACCGGGTTCTAGTCCTGGTCGGGGCGCCGGATTCTGTCCCGGTTGCCCCTCTTCCAGGCCAGCTCTCTGCTGTGGCCCGGGAAGGCAGTGGAGGATGGCCCAAGTGCTTGGGCCCTGCACCCCATGGGAGACCAGGAGAAACACCTGGCTCCTGTCTTCGGATTGGTGCAGTGCGCCAGCCATAGCAACCATTTTGGGGTGAACCAACGGAAGGAAGACCTTTCTCTCTCTCTCTCTCTCTCTCTCTCTCACTGTCTAACTCTGCCTGTCAAAAAAAAAAAAAAAAGAAATGGCAGAATGAACAAACTGTGGGTGAAACCCATGTGCCTTGTGTACAGATGGAACAGCTCAAGTAGTGATAAGCTATAACTGGCCTTAAAAAATGTTAGAGACAACATTTTTCCTCCAAGTTTAAAGTATAAAATGATCAAAACTATGCCATGAATTTCATGAACAGTAATATTTCTTGACCACAAAACACAAGTATAAGCTGGGCTTCCTATCCAAACCAGTAGGAGGTATCCAGCCCAAGTTCATCTTTGGTGAGCTCTTTGGAACTGAGAACGGGGCAGCGGGTGGTGGCACACACTCCTGTTCTGGGGAGTCGCAAATGTAACCACAGCGCACTCCCTCTTCCGGGACTCTGTCCTTACTTCTCACCATAGGCCAACGAGTTGGAGGAAGCCAACCATGAAAAGATGGCCTGTGCTGATCCAAGAGCAGTGAGCGCTTTCCCTCCGCCCTCCTTTGCCCTCACTGAACCTCGGCACCAGCAGACAGTTCAGAATTTTTTAAAACAATTTATTTACTCATCCATTAAATAAGCAACGAAAAGCATTTATGCCTCAGGGACGCTCCTAAGCACTGGAGATACAATAATGAACAAAATGATCACAGCACCTGTCCTCATGAAAATGATTATGCAGTGTAGAATGTCACTTGTCAGACCCGTCTTTCTCTCCTGTGTTGCTTTTCATTTGAAGTAAATAGGAGAAGCAGGACATTGCTTCTGTCCTGCAGGAGTTAACAGTCTTAAGAGACAGATACATCCAATTAAAAAAAGAAAAAAAGAAGCCTGCAATGAACAGCAAAACTAAATCCAGCCAAGCGCCTGAATGTGCAATTATGTAACAATGGTCCTCCCTCCGTGACAGCTACTGCTATCAGCATGACGCTGGGAGCACCAAGCAGGTAATGTCTTGTCAGACAGGTGGCGTCCTCCTCCGCCATCTGTCCCCGGAGTGTGTGTAGCAGAGAGGCAGGGACCCTGAAACTTGCCATGGGAAAGACAAATAACACGAGTGTAGCCACCTGCGAAGAGAAGCAGAAATTTCCATTCTGGAGCCAGATGCAGTGCTCTGACATTCAGTTCATCGGTGAAGCCGTGGAATGACTGGCTCAGTCTAAAATATCACCCAACTAAAAATCCACGAAGAAACAGAGGAAACAGCAAAACACCAGTTGAAGGGCCATTACGTTACTGGTCTTTCTCCCCTTCGACCTCACTCCCGCTCTGTGACTTCTGAGCTAACAGGGAAAGCAAGGCCTGCCTTCTTCAGTCCCATTTACTGTCCACACTCTCTTCCCTCTTCTTTGTTGCTGATGCCGTAACCTCGAGTTGAGCTTGCTCAGGGACCCCAGTCCCGGATGTCTCTCCAGCGAGCAGTTTTTCCTTGCACCTCTCGAGACTGTGTTCTTCATGTGGTTGCTTGACAAAGCAGTTAAGGCGCCAGTTCAGATACACCGAAGGGCCCAGGTTATGGCCGGTGATTCCACCTTCCCGCTAATGCACACTATGGGAGGCAGCACAGGAGGGCCCAGGTATTTGGGTCCCTGCCACAGCTGTGGGACCCTCGGATTGAGTTCCGGGCTCCTGGTGTTAGCCTGGACCTGCTTGTCTGTAGCAAGCATTTGAGGAGTGACCCAGTGGATGGGTGCACGCTTCCCTTCTGTCTCCCTCTAAAAACTAAGCATTAAGATCATACAAAGATTCTTCATCTACGCATGTGCCAATCTGGCCCAGATTTTGCCTACTGCCAACCATCCCTTTGGGGCTGTTGATGGAGGATTTTCTTAATCACAGGATTCTGTGAAGACTGGATCACCTTGTCTCCCGGTTCCAGGGATTTTTCTTTTCACTCTATGGAGCTATTATTTAATTTCGTTGCTCCTGAAGACAGTTTCTCCTCCCGGAGCAGGAAACGCGGTCCGGAGCCGAAGGGGAAGGTAGCAGGAACAACAACTCAGTAACAAACCTTTTCAGAAATAAGTGTCACTTATTCCTGGTGGGTCTCCTCTCCACCCCATTTCCCAGCCTCCCTCCCTCCACCCCCTTCTGTCATTCCCACACAGACAGCTTGCAAGCTGTTCAGGACTGAGCACTGTTCTGTTCCTTCGGGCTCTGGCCATGCACCAGCCTACTAATCCCGCGAGGGGTTCCAGACAGCTGTGCTGCCTTCACCTGGAACACCCGAAGCCTTCTTTATTTGATATTTGTTTACGGTTTCACTTGCGTTCTTCTACTTCCTGATCTCTTCATTTTTTTTCCAACGTGATCAAAATAATTATACTTTTCCAAGATAAAAAGAATTTTAAAAAATATGAAACAATCTAGGAAGCTTATTGCCAAAGAATGCAACTGTGTGAACAAAAACTTACAGATGAATATCTAAAAAAATAGATTGCACCCTAGTTCTAGCAGATACACGTTGAACTTAAAAAACATGTTATTTTCCTTAAGCTAATCATGAAACACATTATTTGCTGGGTTTTCAGGAGTTACCACACTGCAAAGGCCATGTTCAAATTTTAGTTGCTCCTACACTGTGCACTCTCAAAAACTATGTGCTGGACAGAGCTTGCAGATTCTTGAATGAAGCATAAAACATACAATAAGAAATTAATTCATGTTTCTTTGGTAAACAATTCTGTATGGCGTCACTTACTGTTTAGGATGTATCTTGCTGATTTTTAGCAAGACATGATTTACAGAAAAATCAAATGCTGAGTTTTTTTTTTTTAAAGAAAAAACAATATTTTGAAACAAAACAAAATAAAACAGCTTTATCTTCCCAAGCCAGAGTGTGGAGTTAGCGGCATAGTGGCTGACCCCAGTTTTCAGTATACTCTCCGTTCTAAGGACATTGCCAGGAAATGGTCAGCTTGGAGATACAATGAAAGGAAACCCCGCAGTGAAGGTTTCACTGATAACATGTGATTTGAAGCCAGTGAACAGACGTAGCGGTCATTCACTCGCTTAGGCCAAAGTGGATAATAATCCAAAGGCTCCACTAAGATCTTGTCATAAAAGCACAGGGAGGTTGGTGCTGGACATGAGAGGCGGGGTACATTTTCCTGCAAGGAGACAGGTTGCAGGGACTGGTATCAGTATTAGGGTCTATCATTTCACAGGGTTCTCTTAATCTAATATGCACTTGTGCTAGAAAATTGTACACTGTACAGTAGATAATTCATTTTTAGAGTCAGCTCCTTTAATAACAAAACCTGGACTAACTGGAGCACAGTCCTGTTCTTTCTTGACTCCTGCTATGAGTGTCTCTTCATTTAACTCTGCTTTTCCCTTTATCTTAGGGAAATAAACTTACATGGCAAAATGACCAAAAAAAAATCAGTATTTTTTTTCAATTTTCAGTCTTCTGACTAGAACTCCCCTCTCACGTGATACCTCTATCATGTTTTCTTACAGAAGCATACCCTAGGATCAATCACTTAACTCCTGTTAACATCAAAGGCTACACCGAGCTGAAGTAAAAGGCCTTCAACCTGCGGGGTGTGCAACGCTCTTGTTACAGTGCTGTGCACACCATGTGGCCCCCAACACTTTACACTTAGTATACCCTATGTTTAGAGTTTTGTCTATGACCTTGCTTTTGTCTATGACCAGATTACTGGCTAACACAATATGAAGAAGGAAGAGTTTGCATGCTCAGACATAAGTGAGCTTGCTTTTGGTAACCATTCTCAATACCTGTAATTTTCATTTCTTTGACCTTGGAAAGTAAATAGGTAAATTCATTAAGTTGTGGGTGTTAAAAATAAGAGAGAGAGAGAGAGAGAGAGAAGAGAGAGAGAGAATGCTATGGAAGTCTGTGGACTTCCACTGAATAACCATTCGTATTTAGATTCTTGGAGCGGATCTTTGCTACTCAAACATCTGTTCTGCACATTTCCCAGCTTATAATTCTTATAAATAGCTAAGTGCAATGAAGCTGACTTCAGTTAGGTGAAGGTTCTTGTGTCGGTGAGTTAAACTGAAGAGCAGCAGTAGCCAGTGGCAACACAACATGAATCACGTTTCATTCTAGGTTTTCTACTAGAAACAATGAAAAGGTAAAAAGAAACAGGTAGAATTAATTTTGATAATATATTTTATTTAACCAATTGTATCCAAAATAGTATCATTTAAACATATAAAAACATTGAGCTGTTTTTCATGAGTCTTTGAAATCGGGTGTATCGCTTACATATACAGCCTATAGGACTCTGGACTGGTCCACCGTTAACTGTTCAGTAGTCAAACATGGCTGACGGCTATTGTGGACTGCACAGCTGCGCAGGATTTGGTTTACTTTTAAGCTCTTTGGGTCTTTATGAATCTAATCAAAAACATGTTTAAACTTACTTTAAGGGAAAGTCACTCTGAGTAGACCTTGTTGGCCTCAGAGAGTGTATTCTATTCACTTGGGGCACCAGAGTGTTCGTTTTGCTGGTGAACAAGGATCACTTAAGCTTAGATGCTTCCATGTAATAGTATCTCTTTTGTTTTTTTACTTAATATTTTATATATTCTTCTAAATTTTGGAGGATAACAGATTTTTAATTTATATGATAGAGGCTTAATGACTCCACTAATAATGTGTTCAACAAATAAAAAAATAAAAAGACCATAGTCTAGCAAATAAAAAAAAAAGGCCAGGACCATTAACAATAATCAAATGAAAAAGTATTCATCTTCACTCACGTAAATTTCAAGGGTGACAGAATCATTAAACCTGTCATAGTGCATAAGTTCTATCCACGTGTTTGACAAAGCTGTAGCCGCATTAAGTGGCTCTTACATTAGCACTACATGAGAATGGCCAGAGTCCAGCAGGATGGCTGGACTCCCTTCTGTGAATGTGAATGACAAGTGACAGTGTGGGTGTGCACACGGGTCATTTTTTTTTTTTTTTTTGACAGGCAGAGTGGACAGTGAGAGAGAGAGACAGAGAGAGAAAGGTCTTCCTTTGCCGTTGGTTCACCCTCCAATGGCCGCCGCTGCAGCCGGCGCACCACGCTGATCCGATGGCAGGAGCCAGGATCCAGGTGCTTTTCCTGGTCTCCCATGGGGTGCAGGGCCCAAGCACCTGGGCCATCCTCCACTGCACTCCCTGGCCACAGCAGAGAGCTGGCCTGGAAGAGGGGCAACCGGGACAGAATCCGGCGCCCCAACCGGGACTAGAACCCGGTGTGCCGGCGCCGCAAGGTGGAGGATTAGCCTATTGAGCCATGGCGCCGGCTACGGGTCATTTTTATAGCAGACCCATGTCATTCCTTTCTTACAAGACACAGAGACGAAGACTGGCAGAGTCACAGCTTCTGCCTCCAAGGAATACACATTCCAGTGCTCAGGAGGGATGGAGTCAAACAAATAAATACAAAATTGCAGCCCTGAGAAGTGTTGCAACGGAGCACCCTGACTCAGGAACACAAAACCAGGAGCCCGGACCTGGGGGGCAAGGTCGGGAAACTTCCTTGAGGAAGCTGTGTTGGATCGGAGATCTAAGGGATGAATAAACTTGACCAGGCAGAGAGGAACTGCGAAAGATACACTGTGGCGCTTGATATTAATCTTCAGTGTTGTTTCGTGAAGAAACTGTGCTTGGGAGAACACTTTTTCATTGTGGCCAGGAGAACGGCGCTTGCCCAGACTGAATTCTTGGCATTTCTCCCCAGAGTCTCTCCTCAGCCCAGCACAGTTCTTTCCTGGAACTTCGGTGCCAGGCTGCTCCTGACTCTGTGGAAGCACTTAGTGCATTTCAGATGCCTTGCGAAATAGGTTTTGCCTTTTCTTTAAAATGGGATCTACGGAATACATGCAAATGGACTTTTCGTCTAATTAATTCACCAATTGGCTAAAAGACTTGCAGCACATTAAAACTAAGTTAAGAGAGAACTCTTACAAACTGAGCAAAGAAATAAAGCAATTTAAGAAGTCAAATGTGAAAAGAACAAAAACAGGTAACTCACAGAAATACATGGCCAAAGACCATGAAGTAGTTATCGAAGGAAGAAAAAAATAAATCCTAAAGAAGTGTTTAGCTTATTGGCAAAGGTGGAAAAGAAAAAAAACTGTGTGTCTCTGAGGAAACGGGCATTGCTAGAATAACTACTAGGAGCAGCGCAATTTGGAACAATCTGTCTGCAAGTAGTCAACATGCACTAAAGAGTATGTACCCACCACCCCAGCCAGTCCGCTCTGCAATCGACCCTCAGGAGAAAAGTGTAGAACCAGCATACAAATATGGGGCTAGAATAGTTATAAAACGAAACCCACCTAGGTAGCCAACAAGAGAGGAACGATTAACGTTGCTATGTCAACATGGCCCATCCTGAGACTCGTGCCCCAGGGGTCTGCAGAAGTCCGTGGAGCCTGTGTATTGTGAACAACCTACTCATGGACTTCAGTGACCTGACCGTTCCAACTCGTTTTCCAAAAGCTTTCTGAGGTACCCTTGATTTGCAGTGAAAGATATTCAGAGTGAAAAGTGAGGCAGAAGAGAAAGCAGGATAACAATGGGATTCCATTGTCTGCACACCATTGCCTTGAGAACATTTAGAAAATATAGAGTTTTAACAGACAAAGGTGTAATTATGGGTAATTTGTTTTCTTTTCACTTACCTAAAGATTTTGCTTTCCACAAAAATTTCTAATACTTAAGAAACATCCTTTTTATAATAATGCTTCCTCCCTATCCATGAAAGATGTAGAAAAACTGGTTTTTAAAAAGAAAAGAAAAAAAATACTCAATGTAGTACCATCCAAAGGCAACGGCACTAGTGCTGTGAAATAGGACCCTTCAATCCCTTTTTTACAATGTATCTTTTTTAAAACCATATTTTGATCATATTTAATTGGGCTTCTGAGACCAGCACTAAACCTTGCCCGAGGGACAAACTTTTACAGAGGATTTTCTTGTCTCCAGTTACAGAGTCTTTCCCATAATAGGGGAATAACAGTTTATAATTAGGTTGACTGAATTGAAGCTTTCTCCATATACTCTCGTGAAAGGAGACACCGCCTCTCCTCATTCCAGGAGTGTTCAGCTCAGTCAGATGTGGTTTTACTGAGTCGATGATTCCCCTTCGGAATTTTGGCTGAACGGGTAAAGTGCCTATTAATGATCACACAAAACAGTCTTGCAAATACCCAGAAGACTTACAGACAAGTTAGCACAAAGAATACAGTTACTATCAGTCTGATTCAAGAATCACCGGAACAGTGGCTAAGAGACCAGACCCCGGAGCCAGACTCCTTGGGTTCAAGTCCTAGCTCTGCCACTTTCCAGCGGGGTAACCCACGCCTGCTTACTTGACTTTTAGTAAAAATGGAAAAATAAAAGCATCTGCTTCATAAAGTGATAGAAGAATTAAATTAATGTAGGTAAAATACAATGGTACTTAGCACAAAATATAAAACATCTCATAACTATTAGTGTATATTATTATTCAGAAATAATCCCTGCCAGCACCCTGGCTAAAGGATGTGCAAGTGTGCATCATGATTTAAACAGCACAGTCCGCTGGATAATGAATGCTTATCTATGTGATCTTTACAATACCACTATAACATACGTGTTGCTTCTGTGTACAGGGTCATGAAACCGGGGCTCCTAAGAAGGTTAAGTAAGTTCCCACAGTGACCCATAGTTAAGAAAGGGAATAACGAGGATGACTGAGGGGTAGGCATTTGGCGCTGTGGTTAAATGCCACGTGAGAAGGTTGTGTTTGAGTCCCAGCTCCATTTCCAATTCCAGCTTCCTGCCAATGTGCACCCTGGGAAGCAGCAGTGATGGCTCAAGCAGTTGGGCCCCTGCTATTCACATGGGAGGCCTGGGATTGAGTTCTGAGCTCCTGGTGCCATCCTGGCCCGGTTCTGGCTGTTGCAGGTATAAGTGGTAAGTGAAACAGCATATAGAAGACATCTCTGTCTGTCTCTAACTCTCTTGCTTTCAGATAATAGATAAACATTGATTTAATTTTTTTAAAGAACAGAAACAACACATAGGGTAGGTGTTACTTTGTTGTACACCTTTCACTGTTAGAATAACTAGGAAAACCCAAAAGACAGAAAACATAGTGCTATAATTTTTTCCAGTTTTACCCTTCCTTCAATAACAGGTGGTTTCTCTTCATTAATTCAACAATATCTATGGAGCACCTGCCATGTGCCAGGCAGCTTTCTAGAAACTGGAGCTGTCATATCCTTACAGAGTGTTTTCTCTAAATAGAAGATGTGTTGGCTTTTCATTACACAAAACATCTGAGACAAGCTACGCAGAAAGGAAACAGTTGTGAAGGTTCATATCCAAGATTGGGCAGCCCTATCATGGGAAGTGTGAGGGCAAAACCAAGAGCAGAGAGAGTGGCTGGGTCTGCCTCAGGCTTTTATAATCATTCTTCAAAAGAACTTCCACCCCCAGTGACTTAGGGACCTCCCACGAGGCTCATCTCCTAAACACCACTGAATTAACTTTCTATGCTAAGTCAGTACCATCGCCTTATGAATTGAGGTACCAAATTGTTCAAACCACAGCAAGAAGACAGACAGCACGTGAGAATGTGGACATTGCGAAGCCATTGTCTCTCCTCTCCGAACCACCCTTCTGTGCAAACCCCTGGATCAAGGTAGCCCACACAGACTGCCGAGTGTGGATGGTGGGGGTCAGCAGGAAGTCCCCAGGGTAAGCAGTGCAGCACACCGTGGACATGTGGGCAGAGCCCCCCCCCACCCACCCACCCACACACACCTTGGCACCTGCAGGGGCAGACACTTGCACGTTCCTCCCCATGCAGTCCTTGGTGCCTGTTTACCCACATATTAGCCAAGGTGGAGCTGGCCCACTGCAGCAAGGCACAGCTCCTGCTCAGCCCTGCAGCCCCAGGAGAGGGAAGCCATAGGAGCTGATGAAGAACGGGGTGGGCACAGCCTGGCAGGATCTTCCGCAGGTAAAAGGACAGCAGGTTACAGAGTGGAGATTTCTGACTTGCCTGCTGGTTCCCTTTCAGGCTCCTCCAAGAAGGGGCTCTCCGGAAGAGCGGGAGAGCAGCGCCCCAGGGCCGGAGGAAAACAGATCTGCTCTTGCCCACGGTGCTCCCTTGTATCCTGAACGTCTTCCCAGAGATGCTTCTTCTCTCTGCAGGTGCAGAGCCCTGCTGAGCAGCAGGTGCACTCAGTCTGCAGTTGTTCCAGCTCTTACAGAACCTGGCTCCTCATTCTCCATCCACCTCAGAGACATCAGGCCACTGCACTGGCAGGACTGACTTCAGAGGTCGGGGTCCACCAAGTGCTGGATTTTACCTCCAGCCTCTTCCTTGTCTACACTGCTCCCAGCCTGAGGGTGAGAGCTGTTTCCTGCGGTTGGTACTTCTGTGATACCTGAGACATCTCTTAGCATCTCTTCTCACCTACTCAGGAAATCACTGAATAGCGCTGTATTTCAGGACCTGGATAGACCATTAGTTAACTAGTTGTTATCCTGTGTTGAATAACTATTTCCGCAGATGTGTGTGTGTGCGCACACGCAATCGTGTTTTACTTTTGACAGTGCTCCCATGATAATTATACTTGAAGCTTTTTTCCCCAATATTTATAGATTTTTGTTTTAAAGGTAGATTCCCAGAAGTGGAATTACCAAGTTAAAGAATGTAGCTATTTTTAATACTTTCTATATACCACGCACATAAAAGGATATTTCAAAAAGTTCATAGAAATGGAATTAAATTTTTATTTTAGGGGCAGGCATTTTGAATCATCACTTGGAAAACCCACATCCCGTATCAGAGTACTTGTGCTCCAGTCTTGGCTTTAAAACTGATTCCCGCTTCTTGGTAAGGTGCATTCTTGCAGACGCAGATCATGGCTGAAATACCCGGGTCCCTGCACCCATGTGAGAGACCTGGATTGAGTTCTTGGCTCCTGGCTTCTGTTTGTCCCACTCTTACTTGCTGCTGGCATTTGGGAATGACACAGTGGATGATGGATCTCTATCTTTCTCTCAGTCTCTGCTTTTCAAATAAAATAAATAAATAATTTTCTATAGAAAGATTATTTGGGTGGAAAGACATTTGGAAATCCATGCATGGCTTTTTCTTTTCTTTTTCTAAAAACGTTTATTTATTCTAAAGGCAGAGTTACAGAGAAATGGGGTGGGGGTCTTCCACCTGCTGGTTCACTCCCCACATGGTCACAATAGCTGTAGCAGCACCAATCCGAAGCCAGGAGCCAGAAGCTTGCTCCAGGTCTCCCAAGCAGGTGCAGGGCCCCAGAGACTTGAGCCATCTTCTACTGCTTTCCTAGGCCATAGCAGAGAGCTTGATCAAAAGTGGAGCAGCCAGGATTTGAACCAGCGCCCATATGGGATTCCGGCACTGCAGGTGGCGGCTTCACCCACTATGCCAGTCCCACGGTTTTTTCACAATATATATTTTTCATGAAGTTTTTGAAGATGCCTTAAATGCATGGATTTCAACAATTCTGCAACAAAATCAACATATCTTAATCACGTTTTTCAAGAACTTCCTGAAGTTCCCTCTTGTGGCTAAAATGTATAAATCTAGCTTTCCATACGGTTTTACCAACTGTTCTCTACAAGTATTGTAAGAGAATGTTTATATCGTATTTCTTAACGCATCATTTTTGATTAGATTACATGTTGAGGTCTATCTTGTTTTTGATTAGCTTGTCTGTATTTTATCATGAGTGAAGTCTCGCACATTGTGTTAAGTTTCTAAAAAGCTTTACATAAAATTTTGAGATTGTGAGTTTATGTTATTTCCATTAACTGGTTTTTCTAATGTCTGAGCTCAGTTTTCCAGTGGATTTTACTTTTTTTAAGTCATGCTTATGATGGGAATGTGTTTTGTTCCTTCTAGCTCTCAGAACTCCAGGGAACAATAGTGTCTATTTAAACAATGCTCCTTAATGGTCCCAAGAAACTTTTAGGAAGTGATCCCTAAAGAAGAACAATACAGATTTTTTACTAAATAATCTGTTCATGAGATGGAAATTATATCTACTTTCTCCAAAAATAATTTACAAAATATTTTCATTGGATAATAAACAAGATTATAAGCTCAACAGAGGAAATTTTAATTAATGAAAATTTTTCTACTCTTCACAAGACTTAGTAAGTTACCATGCATCCAATGACTACTAATAATTTTTCAGTTTTTAAGTTCAAGTTCAGTTTTTGTTATTGCTGTCATAGAGTCTCTCTAAACTAGAGTTAATAATATGCACTTTCAACTCTCTCCTCACTTTCTTACCGCAGTTTGTTTTCTCTGGCTGTATTTCATCCACCTAAGGATCTTTAAACCATCAGTAGGGAGTGAGCATTTGTGGCAGTGCTTAAGTTACCACCTGGGACATCTACATTCTGCATCAGAGTGCGTGGTTGATGTTCTGGGCATTCCACTTCTGTTCCAGCTTCCTGCTGATGTGTAACCTGGAGGGCAGCAGAGGACGGCTCAAAATCTTGGTCCCTGCCAGCCATGGATTGAGTTCCAGGCTCCTGCCTTTTACATGGCCCAGTCCTAGACTGGGGAGTGAATGAGGATGGAAGATTTCTCTACATCTGACTCTCTGTGTCTTCCTGCCTTTCAAATAAAATGAAAATAAATAAAGATAATGATAACATTAGTGGAACAGTTTTTGTGGGGGGAGTAATACTTATCAGGATCAATTATCAGGATCTGTCTGTAAAAGTGGGAAAATTTGGGGCCAGCACTGCAGCAAAGAAGTTCAGGCAGCCTGCCTGCAACTCCAGTATCCCATGTTCAGCAACAGTTTGAGTCCTGGCTGCTCCGCTTCCAATCCAGATCCTTGCTAATGCATCTGGGAAGAGAGCAGAAGATGCCCCACGTGCTTGGGCCTCTGCCACACATGTCAGTGACCCAGATGGAGATCCTGGCTCTGGCTTCTGCTGGGTCCAGTCCCTGGCTGTTGCAGACAACTGGTGGAATGAACCAGTAGGTACATGTGCTTTCTCTCTCTCTGTCTCTGTCTCTCTCTCTTTTTCTCTCTCTGTAATTGCTTTCCAAATAATTAAGTGAATTTTTAAAAAATAAAAAGTAGGGAAATCTGATGTTCCTTCATGGATGGTATGGGTGAGCACCAAGAACAGCAAGTTACATGGTCCAGTCATTTCTCTTTTTCTTTTTTTGTAAGAAATCTCCAGTCTTCACCCCCCCAGGAGTCTACCTCTGCTGTGCCCTCTCACAGCTGGGAAGACCAGCGAGTGGCTGGCAGAAATTATTGGTGACACTCCTGAAAAACCCTTTGACCCTTCTTTTTCTTCCTCCTCATCCTTGCAGAAATGGTGGGCTATTGGCTGGAACCCCACAAAACACCTTGCGCCCTCTGAAAATGGCAACGATGTGCCTGTGTGGTGAGAACAGCAGCATGGGAACAGTACAGCTCTCTAACATATAAGCATCGTCCTCTGTGGTATGGAAAACAGATTTAAAGAATAAGTGTATTTTGGTGGAAAAGTTTGAAATCCATGCACACCTGTGTTTTCAAAAACTCCATGGAAAACCTATATTAGGAAAAGGCTATGCATGGATTTCAAAAATATTCTGCAACAAAATACATTTACCATCTAATTCCATTTTCCCACAAACTTTTTGGAGTGCCCTCTGTGTGTGTGTGTTTGTGTGTGTGGCATAGTCCTTCACCTATGTTGAGCTATATACCTTCAAATTCCCCTACCATGAGACAAGACTATTGCTAGTAGCAGCCAAGAATGATTCCCAATAACATCTCTCCAATGACAAAATAGTGGTGCCATACGCTAACAGATAAGCTCAATTTATTTATTATTACTTCCTCTTTATTATTACATTACTTAAATGTATTTTAAATAATACATTTGAATAAATTTACCCTAAACAAGTAGAGCATCCCTTAATATATTTGGATGACAGCTGCAATGGCAGTCCCCAGCCATTTAGGAAACAAGGATCACAGGACATTTTTTCGGCCAGATAATGTGTACGTAAGCACTCAGTCAACCTTAAGGGAGCACGTAAGTACTGGTTCCTATTCATCCAGGGGAATCACATTAAGCCAAAGTAAAATCACGATCGGTAAAAATAATTAAATTAAAGATAGACCAGGGAGAGTGAGTCCGAGTTTAAAAGTAAGTATATGCTTATACTTTTCAGCAGCACAGTATTTCAAACAAATTCTCTGGTGATATATTTTTATAACTCTGCCATTCCATTGCAGGATGTTTTTGTCATCAAATATGCCAGCATTTTGCAAAGAATAGACAATCAATATGGGCCCATTAAAGAAATGTTGGTGCAAAAAGATACCACACTCAGTCTCAAAGGCCTGCTGTGAGAACAGCACTGAAGTCTTATAAAAAGTAACTTCACTGTCATTGTCATGCACACACAGCATACACAAGGTTTGGTTTCGCTAACAGCAACCTGTACTCCAGCTGTTTGCACCTATTTTTGTGTGACTGCATTTTCCCTGGAGACTAATGTGGACTCAAAAGAAATCACCCTTTCCAAACAGGCAAGTTGTTTTCAATATGTTGCATAACAGACGCTCTACAGGAAGGGAGGGAGAGCAGCGGGCGCCTGAGGAAAAGGCAGCCTGCAGAGTTGGAGGATCCCAGGCCTGCAGGGGAGAATCTGAAGGTAGGAAATGAGCAGACATGCACTGATACGCAGAAGTATGATCTGAAGTAGAGCAGTAAGTTTTATGTTGTAAAAAAATAAGCCAGTATTGGGTTGGGAATGATCAAAGCTCTTCCCTTCACCTTAGCTTGAGCCGTTACACACACACACACACACACACACACACACACTGCCTATGGACATGAATTAAGTTCATTGTAAAAAACACCAAATTTCACATAATTGATTATCTTTTTTCTTTAAAGATTTATTTATTTACTTGAAAGCCAGAGTTACACAGAGAAAGAAGGAAAGGCAGAGAGAGAGAAAAAAGAGAGGTCTTCCATCTGCTGGTTCACTCCCCAGATGGCTGCAACAGCTGGAGCTGTGCTGATCCGAAGCTAGGAGCCAGGCACTTCTTCGGGGTCTCCCGTAGGTGCAGGGGCCCAAGCACTTGGGCCATCTTCTACTGCTTTCCCAGGCCATAGCAGAGAGCTGGATCGGAAGTGGAGCAGCTGGGACTCAAACCGGTGCCCAAATGGGATGCTGGCACTGCAGATGGAGGTTTTATCCACTACACCACAGCGAGGGCCCCAATAATTGATTATCTTGATGTTTACTCTTTGCATTAAACCTGAAGGTCAGTTACACTGATGTGTAGGTAGAATTCCTTAATCTGCTTCTCTCTATGCTCAATTTGTTAACTGATTATGGCAACTGATTTCAGGATGTGCCCTGTGCACAGCACTCCATAGGATAGAGTGAATTAAACTCAACCTCCCAGCCACTAGAGTTCACTGAGAGAAGCACACACCTCCAATGACCATCTTGATGCAGGCAAAGCTTGTTCAGAATAGAGAGAAACAAGGATGCAGGCAAGCTGAGTTCCCGCCACATTCCTGTTTCATCTGACCCTTCCCTAAGACTAGACGGCCCTGTCCATTTCAAAAAGTATGACGCTTTAACAAAGAGCATAAAAACAGGGTTTGGACAAGCCTAGAAGGAGATATAATACTCTAGTTTAGAAGTAAGACAGAAGCTGATAAAAATTTTGTTAAATAATTACCCAGTCATTTTCATTACTATGCTGATTTAAAATACACATGCATAGTTTGTGATCTAAGTGAAAATTTGCCTTTTCACGTGGAGTGCTTTGCTTGAGTAAAATTTTATTATGTCTTATTTCCAAGGAATTTTTCAAAAGGAATATAAAATCAATTCATTACTAACATGTTTTGAAATAGGAACCTAGGATTTAACAGACATATTGGTTCAAAGACAACATTGCAAGGTTGTAACTTTTGAATGAAATGAAATTTACATATTCCTATGCTGTGCCTACACAAGAAACACCAATGATCCACTTGATGTTCATGGTGTGAAAGACCAAATTAGGCATTGAGTGACTTGGATAAGATTTACCTATAAAATAATTAAAATCGCAGGCCAAGAGAGAAAAACTACGATAGATCTGCCATACATAGAAATCTCCATTATTACATTATTGAAGGAACATCGATGGAACAAAATTTATCTACATGTCAATTTTAGATATAAGGCCATGGCTGGAGCAAGGGTATAATTATAAGTAAGATAAAATTCCTGTCCCCCAGCTGCTTGTAATATTGTGTAACATGAAATTATTTTGTTTAAATCAGTGTAGCAACATTATTGAAAATGGACCAGCAGAGCTGAGAATGAGTGAAAAGCAGAAGTTAGTAGATTCCTGGATGTCTCTAGCTAAGAGCTAAGACTAGGGTTGCATTAGTGGGTTTTCATTCATTCAAAAAATATTTTTGAACAACAAGTATGTGCTAGGCACTGGCTGTTCATTCACTGGAGAGTCAGCCCTGAGCAAAACAAAGACTCTCCACCCTGCAGCACACATTCTATGCAGAGGACACACAGCAAGATAAATGTGTAAAATACACACTACCTTGCAGCGCGCCAAGTACCTGCAGACAAGAGAAATCAGAAAAGGGCACCATGAAATGGCACTGGGAGCTGAAATATTAGTTGAAAACCTCACCCTACTTAAGTGATCTTTGAGTGGGAGGAGGGGAAGGCTTCAGCCATCAAGGTCCCTAGGAGGAGCATTCCAAGAAGAGGGGGGAGCAGGGTGAAGGCTCGGAGAAGAGAACAAACCTAGCGAGTGCCAGGACGAGCAAGGACAGATGTTTAGACTAGCAGTCGAGATGCCTGTGTCCCACAAGAATGCATGGGTTTCAGTTTCTGCTCCACTCCCAACTCCAGCTCCCTGATAATGCACACTCGGGAAGCAGCAGCGATGGCCCAAGAAACAAGAAAAAAACAGCATGGGCATATTCAGTACAGATGCAGGGGAAAACACTTTCTATCTGTGGTTGATTGAGCCCATGGATGCAGAACCTGTGGCCACGGGTGGATGACTATTTAATTAACTCATCTCTGTGTTTGCTTGGGATAAAGTGCTTGCTACAACAAGTATCTTGAGGGGCAACGTGGCTGCTGCTGTTGACAGCAATGGTAGCAACAATGACGACGATGGTGTTGCTGGGGTACAGTGACTGTTGCTGACTGCACTGGAGACCACACACAAAGAAAACGACTCAAGGGTACGATCTCCAAGTTTCTCCTGCGATCAAAGAAGTTTCTCTTTTCTGTATCAATGCATTGATTTTAGTTTTTGTTCAGCAGGGAAAATACGGCTAAAAATTAAACTCAACATTTCTGTCTTAGGGCCAGTTATAACATGACAATGATTGTTTTTATAGTCTCTCCTGGTGTCCCAAGTAAAATGTGATTGGGAGGAAGTGGAAAGGTCTGGGGGGACACATATGGAGCTGAAAATCTCGAATCCTCTCTCAACTTTCCCCTTGATGAGATGTTTATTTTCATCAAGACCCATATTGTGCCCGGATCTGCAGAGCTAGAGATGTCTACGCACATTTCAATGGGGACAGATGAAAGAGATCACACTCCTAAAGAGACGCAAGGATCAAGGATCATCTATATTGCACCTGCACAAGCACAGGGGATGTATGCATGTCATAACCTACTATTCGGTGTCAGGCAAGAAGAGTGAGCTGTGACCTTGCATCAGGCCACCATTTATCATCATGCGTATACATACTCCAGACTTTCATGTGGCAGGTTGCGAGGATGAAAATAGTTCCAACAATTTGTTTACCTTATTGGATTCAAACGTGGTCCTCTTTCAAGAGTTGGGTGACAATTTTGCTGGTCCAGCATAAAGAAAAGATTTTTGGATGCAAGAATATTAGAATGGACTTTTTAAATGAAATTTGCATACCCACCACCCCATCACGTCTCCTCGCAGGGCCCAGAAAATGTCCCTTTCCCAAAGGCATAACAAGAGTCTATGCAAAGCTCGGAGGCAGCTAACCTCAAAAGGTGAATAATGGTGATGGGAGACTATGTCAGTGAAAAAGAACGGCTGAGTTTCAAACATACTATTTTTCAGTTGGGCAAGTTTGTCACAGGGGACTAAGGTGATGATCACAGAAAAATCTGTAACAACAAGGATGTACTTGAGAATAAGAAAATATTTAATGTAGGGACAATGAAATAGTCAAACTTGCTTTTGAGTTGGTAAAGGATTGCTTTTCCCTCAGTGTAAGTCCTCTGCATCCTGTACATTTGTTGATAATAATTTACTGTAGTCAGAGACTAGCAGAAGCTAAATAGCAACACTACCTTCAAGATAGAAGATTTATGTAATTACTGTAAGTATAGCAAAGGAGTGGCCGTCAGAACTGATGTGAAGAGATCTTTGACTCTAGTTGCTTGATTCCTGAAATGGCATAATCCAGGACTGAGTTTACTTAGTTGGAATTAACAGGAGAACTCCAGATCTGATACACTAAAATCTGACATGAGTACACAGATTCTCCTCTCCTTCTGATCCTAAGTCAATTCGCAGACCTCAAGCTCTTTGACTGAAAAGGAGGCTTGATCCTTTTGAAAAAGAATCCTGCAGCACTGCCGTGAGCATACACTGTGAACATTATCTAGGCTTTCCTGATACATGCCTGTACACAGCTGATCGGTGACTGTGCCTTGGACTAAACTCATGCTAATCCTAGAAACTCAGCAATCATTTTGGACCACAGGGGATGCTTTTAGCGCCTTTCTGAAAAACATCCATCTCACAGCGGGCAACCGAGGGAAAACAATGTACTGGACGACGGAGAGCTGTGTGTTTTCTTCTTTGCTTTTGGACACGTGCAGCATACTGCACAACCGCAGGTTTTGCAGCTCCTCACTTCCCGAGGTGGATTACATTTTTCCATCTCTTGAATTCGAGCTGCCCTTGTGATCTGTATGTAAGTGACATTGTGGAGTTCAAAGTCTGGAACTCAGGGAGATTTTGTATCTTCCTGCTCTTTCTCTTGGAACCCACAGCTGCAAGGGAGAAGTCTGCGCTTACCCTCTGGAAAGCAGAAGCCATGGGGAAGAGAAAAAAGCCATCACGGCCAAAGTCTCAGACCCAGAAGAGGATCCAAAGACGTGTCACAGCCATCCCAGCACTAACCACACACATGAGTACATCCATCTGAGACTAGAGGAATCACTGATTTGTTTCATTATTTTATCTCTATTTATCTCATATTCCATTCTTTATTTTATCTCTGTTATCTTGGATGAAAATTATTGGTATGATTGTGGCTGAATTAGAATTTACCTTCACCCAGAGATGGAACAAGTTAAGTGTTAGTGATGTAGGCAGGCCTACAGGCTAAAACTGATTAGGTTTGTACGCCTTCACCACGCCCCTGTGTGACCTCATGCCCCTACCTGGCCACACCTGTGCACCCACCAGCCAATCAGGTTAATTAACCACTCCCCTTTGGGAGTGGATTAAAAGCCTGGGACAGGGTTTGCCCACTCCTTCTTTTTAGCCTCTCTTGCCAGCACGGGGCTGGCTGCAGCCTGCACCTCCAGAGAGCGTGGCCTTCGGGCCAATCCACCCCATGCTTCCTGGTCTGGATGTTCTTCCACATGGCTGGTTCCTGGTGTTTGGTATGAACCCAGATGTATCCCTCTCTTTTAGATAAAGTCCTCAGTTTCCCATGCATCTTTCGCACTGAATAAAAGCTTAAAATGTACCATGTTGCCTCATTCATTAATGCCGATATTCAGAATTCTTCTCTGAATATTAGGCAATAACCCACACGGGCTTATTAACATTGGGAATTTATTAATAAGCATAGGGTGATATCATATGGCACCCCAAATTCCCGTTTCATGTGGCACTCCCGATGGGACTTTCAGGGAACTTTAAGTGGGCCACATTCTGGTATTACATTTTAGGGGGTCTACATCGATTTCATTAGGACTCTGAGTCATTTTCATATGGGAAAAGGGTGACTCCATTCATATAAATGAGAGGTGCACCCTGGGAGGTAGAAGTGTGAAGTTGTTCCTGCTTTTGCCTGGAAGTTAAAATAGGTAGAAGAGTGCTTATGAGTGTGAGTAGCCAAACAGGGCGGCTCTGTGACACTGGGTCATGCACCGGACCTTTACAAATTACCTTTCTTGCCAGTTAGCTTCTTTTTCTTCTGCCCACAGGTGACGCAGAGGGAAAGACAAAAGAGAGGGCTTCCTTCCTGTTTCTCTTGTCTGCGCCAACGTTGCCCCAGAAGCACCAATCGAAGCCTGCCCCCAGTGTTCATGGCGTGTCCAGCACAGCACTATGGTGCACCCTCGTGCCGTCAGTGTGACCCTGGCAGTGGCCCCCTCTCAGAGGAGTATAGAACCAGCTCTGCAAAGCCCCTTTTCCTGGCCTGCAGATCTGCTAACCTTAGCCGTCCCTCTCCTTCCCTGGTCCATGGGTGGCAGCTATTGCCAGCAGTTCCCAATCTCTGTGCTTCCCGGCTGCTCCTTCAGGCATCTAACATCTAAGTAACAGTCTCCTTCCTCTAAAATATCTAGACTTGTTTTTGTTTTCCTGAGTATACCTGACTAGACAAACCATGGAGGGGTTTGAGATATGAGATAATTTTCTTGCATTTTGATAGGACCACCCTGGCTGTTGCATTTGAATAGACTGAATGAAGCATTAGAAAACAATTTCAACAGAAACAGATAAGGATATCCTGGTCCTGAAGACTTTGCTAAATTCTGTACATATTTTAAAGGTCTCAATGATGAGATCTGTAGACTGACCAGTTGTGAATTTTGAAGACAGGGAGAAAAGTCAGGTTATTGTGTAGGAGAGGAGGAGCAGGGATATGCTATGGAATTTTACTGTTAACACTGGGAAAGACTTAACATTATAAGCCTAGGGGAGGGAGTTCAGCCTAGTGGCTAAGGCGCTGGTTAACACTCCCATGATCTACACTGGGCTGTCTCAGTTCAATACCCACCTCCAGCCCCTGAGTCCAGCTTCCAGCCATGCACATTCTGGGTGGCAGTACGTTGGCACCCTCATTCTTGGGTCCTGGCTTCAATCCTGGCCGTTGAGGGCACTTGGGGAGTGAACCAATGGATAGAGCTCTCTCTGTCCCTGTCTTCCTATCTCTGTGCCTCTGTCTCTGCCTCTCAAAATGAATTTTTAAAAAAATTTTAAAGATTCATCATTGTGAATTTACAGGTGAGACCAATAACTATTTTTTCCACAAACATGGTTCTACAGTGGTTGTATTTGTTACAGTGACGCTATCTGCTGTAATAGATAAGCCTTGAAATCTTTATGTCCTAACCCATTAGAAATTTATATTCCAGTAATATAAAGTCTAATAGGCAATGGGACGTGGTGAGAATGGAAGCCTAACTTGTGCAACTGTGTCTTCAGTGCTCATAGTTAATAGAACTTAGGCCGGCGCCGTGGCTCACTAGGCTAATCCTCCGCCTAGCGGCGCCGGCACCCCGGGTTCTAGTCCCGGTTGGGGCTCTGGAATCTGTCCCGGTTGCTCCTCTTCCAGGCCAGCTCTCTGCTGTGGCCTGGGAGTGCAGTGGAGGATGGCCCAGGTGCTTGTGCCCTGCACCCCATGGGAGACCAGGAGAAGCACCTGGCTCCTGCCTTCGGATCAGCGCGGTGCGCTGGCCGCAGCACACCGGCTGCAGTGGCCATTGGAGGGTGAACCAACGGCAAAGGAAGACCTTTCTCTCTGTCTCTCTCTCTCACTGTCCACTCTGCCTGTCAAAAAAAAAAAAAAAAAAATAGAACTCTACCCATTTCTCCAAGGCACTGACTCCCAGATGGAAAACTGGGGAAGAGAGAAAACAGAAGACTCCAGGCATGTATTTATACCAGGCCTGAAAATTATTTGTACCACTTCTATTTATATTTCACTAGCCAAGATTCAATATCAAGGCTATACCTTAAATCAACATAGGCCAGGAAATACTGTTTAGCTTTCTACCAGGAGAGAAAAAAAATACTCTTGAAAATTGATGAACTGTTAACCAGTCTTTGTGAAAGGGAGAGATAATCTTTATCCTTGCAAACAGAAAGTTAGGAAAAAATTAATCGAGGTTGTCATTTGCCAAGCATATCACAAAAGTAGCAAAGGTAAGGTTCGGAGCATATGTAAGGAATAATGATAGTGACTGGCCAGGCATTTAAATAGGATGAAGAGAAAAGAGAGGGAGCAAGGATCCAGGCAGAGGTGCCAGGACCGCCATGCAGACATGCCACAGTGGGGACAGCACGGTGAGGGCTGTGGCTGTAGTGAACTCTAGTTGGCAGAACAGAGGTGCGGGCTGGAGAGCTGGAGATGTCTACACTGAACGCTTTGAGCAATTGCAGTGCTGGTAACTACACACATGAGAGAATGACCCGAAAAGTTAGTAACTGAGAAGGGGGTGTGAGAAAGATGATTGGAGAGAGGCTGTCAGGGAATCCGAGTCTGAGATACTGACAAATGCTCTACACAGATGTTGTAATGGTCCAGGGGCTGAAATCTTGGAGGAATGAGAAAAATGTAAAAATAAAGACAGGGGATGACTTGGAAAGCTTTTAAATGGTAAAATGACAAGATCTGGTGATTTGTTGTTGGCAACAGAGGTGGAGGAAGTGTCAAAAGCTTACCCCAGGTGGGTAAGCGTACTCACATAGACGCAGAGCTTAGCCACTGACGCAGGAGAAACCAGGGATGGAGGAGCCATCTTTCGGAAAGAAATTATCATTTGACTTTGAGAATTCTCTCAAAGATTCAGAGGGAGGTTTTGTGAATCCTGAAATCTAAAGCCTATGGGGGGAAAACCCAGTGAGATACATTTTTGAGATTCTTGGAAAATAAACATATATAAAAAACTATATATTAATATTATCTGAGGTGCTGATACAAAACAGGACTGGGCCTTGAGACACATAAAAAAATAGAGGCACAAGGACACGAAGAGAAAACTTTTATCTCTTCAAACTACCATTAAATCTGATGGAACAAAGACATAAGCCTCAGCCAGTCTTGTTCACTGCCCAAAAGAGTAAACACTGGCATGTATCCCTTGCCCTTGAATGCTGGGTCTCACACCCTATCGCCTTCATACCCCACCTCCCACAGCCACCTGAAAGACCAGTTGCTTGGAACACTTGAAAGACCAGTTCCAGGAATTCCCCTCTGCCTGCTGCCCCCTACCCACCCCCATCCCTAACCCTCCTTATATTTCCACAAATATTCCACAGGTTTATGCCAATATAATTGAGAAAATATTGTAATCTTTTGGAGTATAGCTGGTTTCATTCTAGGTTGGATATTTTACTTATTCCCATTGAAAATACTTAGATTTCTCTAGCCATATGTCTAGACACAATATATGGGTGGCCGGGATAAACCGTGAGTAGAAGAGGCACCAAAGAAGGTTTGAAGCAGACTCAAGATTTCCATCCTCATTCATGGGTACCCAAATATCCTGACTGCTTCCTGATCAATATACCCTCCTCTTCCCTGAGGACACTTGGAAAGTAAGTATACCTCACATTCTAATTCTATAGACATACGTGGATCATAGACACTGAGAGGTAGAGTTTAATTTGCAGCCACTTCTCCTGTGCTGAACAAAAACAAAAAAATAAATCTGCATGTACAAAACCCTGAGTGTTTTAGTATGACCAAGGAAGCTCTATTTGAGTTGACTTTGTCAAATCCCTGAACCACAAAGTCAGGAGGGGTCAGTCTGCAAAAAGGAACAATGGAGTGTGAAGTTGGGAACCAAAAGAACACACTCACTCAATAACGAGGAAGTATGGCAATAAATGTAATAGTAACATTTACTGAGGTTAGCAGGTACCAGTCTATGTTCAAAGAATGCTATACATTTTATTCTTATAATGGACTTGGAAAGTTAGTACTACTTATCCCTTTTTTTCCCTAGAGAAAAAATACTGAGACACAGAAGTTGTTTTTTTTTTTTTTTTTTTTTTTTTTTTTTTTCTTTTTTTTTAAGCTAATTGCTTTCAATCTCAGCTAGTGATTGGCAGATGCAGTAATCCATCCCAGACCATTTGACTTCGGGAGCCACATCTTTACCTAGTCTTACTAATTTCTAACCAAAGTGGTCAGCACTGCTCAGGCAGAAAAAAGTAGGCCAATGAATAAGGAAATGGTCTGTGGATTCATTGGCATGGAGGCCATTGTTGATTATGTTAGAGCTGTTTTAGGGGAAATTGAAGTACGCAGTAAATTAAGGCTAATTAGTAGATGACAAGGAAGACTGGGGAGGTAGGAGGATGATGGATACATTTTGGGTACCTTGACTGTCAAGTTAAGAAAAGGAAGATAGAGAAGATGACAGAAATAAAATTGTAGACAAGGAAAATTATTTTTATTTTGTTTTGTCTTGTTTGTGAGATGAAAAGAATCCTTTCAATGTTTATAAAAAAGAAATATTTGAGAAAGAGGACTGATTACATACAAGGGAAATTCAAAAATTTCATGGAGAATGGAATTAAAGGATATATTTATTTTGATGGAAAATTCTGTTGTGATCTATGAATATGGTAGTGTCTTCAAAAAGTTCATGAAAAATGCATGCCATGAAAAAATAACATGCTTTTCAAAATCCTTCTGCACCCAAATTAACTTTTAATTTCATTTTCCATTAACTTCTTGACGAATCCCCACAGAAAAGGAAATCGATAACTGGTACTGCTTGCATCAGGGAGGTGAGAAGCCCAACCTTCAACAGGCTGTGAGGCAGTGCTTCCTCCCTTTGAACTGGAGGGAAGACCGACAGGATGAGCTCAAAGGCCACTCTATCGCGGGAACTGAAGGTGTATCCAACGGAAACCTTCCGTTCCTCACTTTTAGGAAATAGATTTCCCTGGGTCTGAAAAAATGATGGATCTGCCCTGGTGTAAACTGGCATTGAGAAAGCATAGAGAATGTGTGGGTAAATGAGGTGAGTGAGAAAGACGTGGGGAGATCCTCTATGGAGGTGACAAAGGCCTACAGGTGTCCCTGAGGTCCTGCAAGAGAATCGGGGTCCCCACTAGCAGAGCTGGACGGAATGTTACGAACACAAGTCACAGAGGAATTTTCACATCATGGAAAACTTCTTTTAGGGAGCACAGTTGTCCAAGGCGGGAAAGGAAGAGGAGGGATTGCAAGAAGTCGTCTCGGGTACGTACATAGTACCAGGCTGTAGAACAGATTTTTTTCTCTTTGGCCATTGATTACACGATTTTTCTAAAGGGATCACTTGGGCTTTGGATATTGACTGAAAGAGAAAGGAATGGAAAGTTGAATTTAATCCGGACAGGTTTCTTGCGGGATTTTTTTTTTTTTTTTTTTGGATTGGTTTGATAGGTTGTTCTTGTCAACTTACGACAATGTTGGTTTGGCCTCTGAAGTCTCAAAGCAGACTGTGTGTAGTGTAACAACCCTGTCTCTGCGGGCCCAGCTGGTTTATGATTTGTCTAAATGCTTATTACTTCAGCTACAATCTGTTGGTACATGTATTGTTCTGTGTTGTATTTGTTTATTTACATACTTTCTCTACAAGACTGTGTTTTTCCCAAAGGGCAAAAGCAGAATCTTATCTTTTTATTCTCAGTCCTTGGCTTACTCATAAATATTTCTCAATAAATATTTGATTTAATGACTTTAAACACACTGTTTCTAGTCCAAATTCATTGCACTGTCTTCTATTCAATACAGCTTATCAATGCTACGCATTTCTTTGCTAACTGATGATTACTTTAAAAAAATGCTACATCTATCTATACGGAGAGGCTGGCTGGGACAAGAGGAAGAATGTGGAAGCCTTACAACTGTGGACGATCAGTGATAAGAGAGAGAGGAAACCAATTAGCATTCTTTTCATTATCAGCTGTTTTCAATTGTGTTAAGATGACCTGGATAGAATTTCCCATAAGAACTCAGTAGTGAGAAAACAAATAAATAAATGAGGAATAAGCTGATTACTTGACTGCACTTGCTTCTTAACTGGTCTGAAGAAATGAATAACAAGATTAAGAGGCTTATCGGCTTCTTATTTGCATAGCTGATGCTTTGCAATAAAATAGTCTCCTATATTTGACTCATCAGCCACACTTTCATGTGGTTAGTCAAATTTCATACACTATGTCAAAATTCACTAAGAGCCTCAATTTTTACTATTTTTATTATTTATTCTATTTTTCATTTTTGAGACAACATATTTTAATGTAATTATAGTCAAAGGCCTAATGCTCCCCTAGAGTTTTGAATGACCCCTGCTTACAAGTTATATCTTTCCTACGGAATACTTTTCTTTCTTTTGTTCAGTTGTAATTCCTGACTATGGACTTCGTAGGAAATATTGTAAAACCAGAGAGTGTGTGTGGTTTTACCAAAGGTTATTAAATACAATCTTACCAGATTCCAGTGGCTAAAATGTGATGATTTATATGGAAGAATCAGAATAACATTTCCACAAAGTGAGAGTTCAGGCCTCTCTCACACACAAGTATATACTTCTCTTATCAATCACAGACTCCTCATAAGGTTTACTGATGCTATAGCAAACTTATTATTATCATCACCACTTAATACAGACCTATTCTATGTTGAGTGTTTGAGTGTTTCAGATAATCCTTTAAAAATCCTAAAGTCTCATTTATAATTTCAATTAACAGCTGATGAAAGTTAAATTCTGAAAAGCTAAATGATCTGTGATCACAAAGTTTTCAAGAGAGAAGTTGCAGTGTAAGACCCACTGCCATCCTCGCATTCCTTGTCCCACGCCGCAGGGCCTGCAGTCCAGACCGTATCGGCCAGTGTTTCCTTAGGAGGGGAAGCAGAACCACATTCCCACACATGTGGCGGTACTGGCCAGGGCACAGGAGGAATCATGAGGACTAAGCCATGATTCAAGAGAAAAGTTTAATATTTAAGACCAAAATGGAGTCTTTGATTCCATGTGAAGCTTTTTATTCATTTTAATGGGAAAAAATAAATTTTCTGTCATGTCCTGTAGTTTTGTGTTGTAGCTATATATTTTCATGTGGAAATGATCCAGGAAAGTTTGTTCCATTCAAGTAAAACAATATTATTCCATCCTCATAGTAAATCCTCTGAAACCAGAAGTCTTCTTTGGCCAGGATTATATTTCCCTACTCAGAGCACAATGTCATGAATTTAGTATTGTCCCAAATTCCTACCCTTGACAGTAGTTCCAGTTCATCACAGCCATGTATATAATACCGGAACACGGCAGGGCTGGCAGCTTTTCAGTCATTACTTAATCACTGGTAAATGAACTTTAGGTACAAAGTCCCTTACCTGCACCACCAAAGCCCAAACACCTTTAGAAACTCAAGTTTGGGGTAAATGTGTTACTAACACTTCTTTGACTGAAAATTATGCTTTAAATTTACATATATATATATATATAGTTTTTACCTCTTATTTTGTATAAAGTTTCATGTGTTTTCTCAATAGAAACATTAATGTTTTAGTTAAGAGAAGCTGCAGGTGGTGTGTTATACTGGTAGATGCATCACATAACTACTCCAAAATCTAAACAATTCTGAATACCAAATTCCATCTGGCCTCAAAAATTTTTGAAAATGGATTTTACAATGTTTTTCTTGGGGCAGGCATTTTGCACAGTGAGTTAAGCTGCTACTTGGGAGGTGCATACCCCATATCAGAGCACCAATTCCAGTCCTGGCTCCTCCGCTTCCAATCTGGTTCCCTCCAAATGCATCTGGGATGGCATGAGGGCCCAAGTACTTGGGTCCTTGTCACCCACGTGGGAGACCTGGTTGGGGTTCCTGGATCCTGGATTCCCCTGACCAGTGCTGGCTGATGCAGTCATTTGGAGAGTGAATCAGTTGTTGGAAGATCTCTCTCTCTCTCTCTCTGCCTCTCCCTGACTCTCCCTCTCTCTCTTACTGTCAGTCTGCCTCTCAAAGAAATAAATAGACCTTCTTCATGAAGTTTCTCTTCAGGCCAGCACCGTGGCTCATTAGGCTAATCCTCCGCCTGCGGCACCAGCACCCTGGGTTCTAGTTCCAGTCGGGGTGCCAATTCTGTCCCGGTTGCCCCTCTTCCAGTCCAGCTCTCTGCTGTGGCCCGGGAGTGCAGTGGAGGATGGCCCAGGTGCTTGGGCCCTTGCATTCACGTGGAGACCCAAAGGAAGCTCCTGGCACCTGGCCATTGCAGCCATTTGGGAAGTGAACCAGCAGATGGAAGATCTTTCTCTCTGCCTCAAAGTAAATAAATAACTAAATAAAATCTTTAAAAAAACTTTCTCTTCATGTTCAGTTGCAATCATCTAAAAGCTAGTGTGAGGTTTCATTAAATCATATTTAAAATTAATTTGAAATAATGGAAAATTTTTCATAACTAATTTATTACTGTGTAAACCAGCAGACCTCCTGTGGGAGGGAGGCATTTAGACATTGTAAAAGTGAATGTGGCCTTTTGCGTTTCATGCTGTGTGGCCATCAGAGTTCACCAGTGCGTCTGTGTCATTCCCATCACACTAAAAACTGTTCAAGCCCCTTGGCAGTTAAGCCTCTCTCCACCTACAACGTAAGATCCATTTCCGCTGCTGTAGAATGGAACCACAGAGATGTGCGTTGGGTACAGCGGCTGAGACACCATTTGGGAAGCCTGCATTCTGCATTGGAGAGTAATAGGTTCCAATCCTGGCTCCACTTCTGAGTCCAGCTTGCTGCTAATGTGCACCCTGAAAGGCAACAGGAGACGACTCAGGTACCTGGTCTCTGCCACACATGTGGGAGAAGCAGACTGAGTTTCCAGATTCTAGATTGGCCCCTCCCTGGTGGATGAAACCTAGTGGATGGAAGACTATCTTGCTAAAATGCATTTAGAAACACAAGGTAGCTAAAGCAATCTGAAACAACAAGAACAAAGCTGGAGGAATCACAATACCATATTGTCGCTCCCCTTCTTCGTGGAGGAAAGACACAGGACCCTGCGCTGTTCTTTTGTCTGCTCGGCCCTCCCTGGGTTTGCTGCTGGTCCTTCCCGGGTTGGCTGCCGTCCTTCCACCTCCGTGGAAGGGCGACTCCCCCTGCCACATTCCCCACTTCCGTGGGGGAGCGGGCTGCTCAGATGTTCCTCAGGTGTTCCCCTTAGATGTTCCTGGTGCATGTTGTCTCTCTCCTCCTTTATAGTCCTCTTCCACCAATCCCAACTCTGCTACCCACATGCCGAGTACGCTGCTCTCCTCCAATCAGGAGCAGGTCCTGCTGTTTATTGGTTGAACTGGAGGCAGCTGTGTAGAAGCTGTTTACTCCTCTCCCAGCGCCATATTGTGGGAGAGCAGATGCATAGAATAAGTCTTAATTCCAGTAACTTAGTCTAGTCCGAGTTGCTCCCCACACCATATTTCTTCTTTCTGTTGTTTAAAGATTTTATTTATTTATTTGAGAGGTAGAGTTATAGACAGTGAGAGTGAGAGGCAGAGAGAAAGGTCTTGCCTCCACTGGTTCACTCCCTAGTTGGCCACAATGGCCAGAGCTGGGCCAATCCGAAGCCAGGAGCAAAGAGATTCTTCAGGGTCTCCCATATGGGTGCAGGAGCCCAATTGCTTGAGCCATCTTCTACTGCACTTCCAGCCCATAGCAGAGAGATGGAGCAGCTGGGACTAGAACTGGTGCCCATATGGGATGCCAGCACTGCAGGCGGAGGATTAACCCACTGAGCCACAGTGCTGTCCACAATACCAGATTTCAAGATATACTACAGAGTAGTTATAATCAAGGCAGTGTGGTACTGGCACAAAAATAGACATGTAGACCAATGGAACAGAATAGAAACTCCAGAAATTATCCTATGCAGTTACAACTAACAAATCTTTGAAAATTGAGCTAAAAATCACTCCCTGAAGAACAGTGTATTTAACAAACAATGCTGTGAACATCAGACCTATGCATGCACCTAAGTCCCCTACCTTACACCTTACCTTAAACAAAATTTAACTCACAATGGATCAAGGATCTAAATCTATGACCTGATAACATCAAATTACTAAAGAAAACTACACAAGATATTGTCATAGGCAAAGACTTCTTGGAAAATACCCCAGAAGTATAAGCAATCAAAGCAAAATTGGACAAATGGGATTACATCAAGCCAAGAAGCTTCTGTCCTGCAAAGAAAACACTCCACAAAGTGAAGAGGCAACCAAAAGAACAGGATAAGGAACCAAAACTGTGGCATAGTGGGTAAAGCTGCCACCTGCACTGCTGGCATCCCATACGGGCGCTGGTTCAAGTCCCAGCTCTCTGCTATTGCCTGGGAAAGCAGTGGAAGATGGTCCAAGTCATTGGGCCCCTGCACCCATGTGGGAAGACTTGGAGGAAGCTCCCGGCTCCTGGCTTCAGATCAGTACAGATCCAGCCACTGCAGCCAATTGGGGAGTGAACTAGCAGATTGAAGACCTCTCTCCCTCTCTCTCTCTCTCTCTCTCTCTCTCTCTCTCTCTGCCTTTCCTCTCTCTGTATAACTCTGACTTTCAAATTAATAAATAAATTTTAACAAAAAAGAATGGGAGAAATATTTGTAAGCTATGCAACTGATAAATGATTAGTAACCAGGATATATAAAGAATTCAAGAAATTCAACAACAAAACAAGTAGTTAAGAAATGGGCTGGGGCTGGTGCTATGGTGTAGCAGGTAAAGCCACTGCCTGCAGTGTGGGTATCCCATATGGGCACTGGTTTGAGACCTGGCTGCTCCACTTCTGATACAGCTCTCTGCTATGGCCTGAGAGGGCAATGGAAGATGGCCTAGGTCCTTGGGCCCCTGCACCCATGTAGGAGACCCAGAGGAGGCTCCTGGCTCCTGGCTTCAGATTGGCCCAGCTCCAGCCGTTGTGGTCATCTGGGGAGTGAACCAGACAGAAGATCTCTCTCTCTCTACCTCTCCTTCTCTCTGTGTATAACTCTGGCTTTCAAATAAATAAATCAATCTTTAAAGAAAAAGAAATGAACAAAAGACATGAGCAAGCATTTTTTAAAGGATGAAATACAAATGACCAACAGACACATGAAAAAAGTACTCAAGATCACTAACCATCAAAGAAATGCAAATCAAAACCACAGTGATGTTTCACTTCATCTCAGTTAGAATGGCTATTAGACAGAAATCAAGAAACAATAAATGTTGATGAGGTTGTAGGAAAACTGTACCCTAATCCACTATTGGTGGGAATGTAAACTAGTATAACCATATGGAAAACCGTCTGGAGGTTCTTTGGAAATCTGAAAATAGATCTACCTTATGACCTGGCTATCCCATCCTTGGGAATTTTCCCAAAATTAAGTCATCATATGAAAGAGTTGTTTATTACAGCTCAATTTAAGACATGTGATCAACCCAGATGTCCATCAACTGATGAGTAGATAAAGAAAATGTGGCATGTACACACTGTGAAATACTACTTATTCATAAAAAAAGAATGAGATTCTGTGTTCTGCAACAAAATGGATGCAACTGGAAATCACTGTGCTTAGTGAAAGAAGCCAGTCCCTAAAGGACAAGTATCATATATTTTCTCTGATGTGTGGTAATTAGCATAGGATACAAAACTGGATAGGGATGAAATGGACATCTTGTGATCTGATTGTTGTTTTTGGCCCTTGCTTATACTCCTGAGGAACTGTGGTCTTTCTACTTTTTAATTGTTGAATATTATGGCTAGTGGTACATTAAGCCCGTGATTATGGGGGAATTGAAATCATGCTTTAAAAAAAAAAAGAAACAAGAAATCATGCTTTTGTAAAAATGAAGACAAAAAAGAAGTGAAGGAAGGAAAAGGATTGAGGGAGGGAGAAAAAAGGGAGGCAAGTATGGTTATCTTCTTAGAATTTTATCTATGAAATACATGACCCTGTCCTCTTTATATAAATAAAAATATTTAAATAAAAAGGAAAGAATGGAATCGTGTGGCGTGGTCTTCCTGAAATCTAGCCTTTTTCATTCTCCTTGGTGATTTGGCAATCCACCCACCCTTGTGTTGAGTAGTATTCCGTTGAGTGAGTATTGTACAATTTATTTATCTGTTTATGAGCATTTCAGTTGCTTCTAGATTGAGGATATTATGAATAAATTTGGTAAAAATAGTAACATTCAAGTATTTGTGAATATATATTTACATTTTTCATTAGGTAAATACCTGGAAGTAAATTACTGAGCCAATCAAGTAAGTATACATTTAACTGTAAGACATTGTCAGACTGCCTTCCAAGGTGGTTTGCTATATTATATCCCCACTGACAGTGTGTGACAGTCTCAATGGCTATGCACATGGAACCATCGGGATTTGATTTTTTGAATTTATCTAGTCAAATGGTATAAAGCAGTCTATTATAGTGGTTTTAGTTTGCATGTCCTTGGTGACTAGAGATGTCCAACATCTGTTTTTGGATCATTAGCGATTTGGGTATTTTATTGTGAGATATTTGTTCAAATCTTTTATCTCACTTTTTTGTCTTCTTACCATTCAATTTTAAGAGTTCTTTCTACTTTTGTATTCAAGTCTTTTGTGAGATATATGTACTATGAATACCATTTTTAGTCTGTAATCTTTATTTTGCAGAGTAGAAGCGCTTACTTTTACTTAGCTCCAATTTTTAAAAATTTTTGTATGGGGGCGGGCATTTGGCCTAGTGGATGAGATTCTGGTTAATATACCCACATCCCATATCTGAGTGCCTAGGTTCAGGTTCCAGCTCTGTCTCCTGACTCCAGATGCCTAATAATGTGCACCCTGGCAAGCAAAGATGATGGTCAGAACAGTTGAGTCCGTGTCACTCACGTGGGATATGAGGATGGAGTGTTTCCAGTTCCTGGGTTTGGCCTGGTGGATTCCCAGCCATTGTGAACATTTGGGAAATAAACCACTAGATGAGAATTCTATCATTCATTTTCTCTCTCTCTCCTCCCCCTGATCTGCCTTCCCCCTTCTCCTGTTTCTCTACTTATCATCTACCTATCATCCATCTATCTCATTTCTCTCTGCGTCTTAAATTTAAAAAAATTATATGGTTCACGTCTTTTCTTGTTCTAAGAAATCTTTGTGAGCTTCAGTGCTTCAAACATGAAACCAACCACTCTGTGAATAACTGAGTTTCTTTTATTTCTCTTTATTGAGTGAGAAACGGGTCATATATGTTATATTCCTTCTTAACTAGCACTTGGCATTTTTAAAAATTGGTTCCTGAGATTTTCTGTTTAAAAATCTACATGATATTTTTCTAAATTACATGGTTGAATATGAGTGCTATTCGCAGTTCTCAGTAAATATGTACTACATTAGCAGAAATAGAGGAGGGCAATAAACAAATAAAAGGGGGCCGGCGCCGCGGCTCACTAGGCTAATCCTCCGCCTTGCGGCGCCGGCACACCGGGTTCAAGTCCCGGTCGGGGCTCCGGATTCTTTCCCGGTTGCCCCTCTTCCAGGCCAGCTCTCTGCTGTGGCCAGGGAGTGCAGTGGAGGATGGCCCAGGTGCTTGGGCCCTGCACCCCTGGGAGACCAGGAAAAGCACCTGGCTCCTGCCTTCGGATTAGCGTGGTACGCTGGCCGCAACACGCCAGCCATGGCGACCATTGGAGGGTGAACCAACGGCAAAAAGGAAGACCTTTCTCTCTGTCTCTCTCTCTCTTACTATCCACTCTGCCTGTTTAAAAAAAAAAAAAGAAAGAAAGGGCAAATGTGTTACATGTCTCAAAAACAGTAATTCTAGATAACCATGCATCCAGAAATAATTTAGGTACCAGATCAGTCCTGACAGAGCAAGGAAGGCTTTATATAAGGAAAAGGCAGCACTGGGGGGCCGGCGCTGTGGCTCACTTGGTTAATCCTCACCTGTGGCGCCAGCATCCCATATGGGTGCCGGGTTCTAGTTCCGGTTGCTCCTCTTCCAGGCCAGCTCTCTGCTGTGGCCCAGGAGTGCAGTGGAGGATGGCCCAAGTGCTTGGGCCCTGCACCCCATGGGAGACCGGGAGGAAGCACCTGGCTCCAGGCTTCAGATCAGCACAGTTCCAGTTGTAGCAGCCATTTGTGGGTGAACCAATGGAAGGAAGACCTTTCTCTCTCTCACAGTCTGTAACTCTACCTGTCAAATATTTAAAAAAAAAAATCAGAAGAGGAAAAGGCAGCACTGGACCTGGCTGGGAGTGATGGTGGAATTGTGATTGACATTGAAGATAAGGCCCTCCACAGAGCTGGGCACAAAGAGGAACACATAGGAATGAACAGAGGGGAGAAAGTCTGTTTTCCCTCTGCTCTCACACCTCAACAATCAACACGGAACACTTCTGCGACTTCACAGGTGTGAGGATATCTCCCCACCAGCAGCAAGCCGTCAGTTCTGCAGCTGTGGACACCAGCAGGGCCCCTCTAACTCAATCTGTTCTGACCCTGTCCCCCTGGAGGCAGCGTCAGGTCCCACAGGGTGAGCTCTCAGTCCCCCAAACTGTCCCTCTCCACTGGCGGTGCCTCTTGCATGACCAAAGTTGTTTTACCCATGCTCTGATCGTACAGAGATAAACTGGGTTTTTTACACTTGAACCCTTCTTGGGTTCAAATGATTCGCTTGCATGGCTCACAGAACTCAGAGACACACTGATGTTTACTGGTTTCTTATAAAGGATTTTACAAAGTGTGCCTATGAAGAGATGGGGTGTGGGACAGGAGAAGGGGCACAGAGCTCCCATTGCCTATTCAGGGATGCCAGCTTCCAGGAACTGTGTAGTGTTCAGCTATTGGGATCCTGTTCGTTTTAAATATATATATATATATATATATATATATATATAGAGAGAGAGAGAGAGAGAGAGAGAGAGAGGAGGGAGGGAGGGAGGGAGGAAGAGTAAGAAGACAGGCAGACCAATGGCACCCATCTGCTGATTCACTCCCCAAATACTAGAAAGGCCCAAGAAGGGGCTGCAGCTGGAGCCAGGCTCAGGGAATTCAATTCGGGTCTCCAACATGGGTGACAGGAGGCCAACTAACTCAGCCCCACCTGTTGCCTCCCAAGGTGCTCATTAGCAGGAAAACAGAGAGCCAGGAACTGAAGCCAGGCACTCCGGTGTGGAGCACAAGCTTGTTAAGCCTTCCTGGGTTTGGGTAGAGACTTCATTGTATAGGTGTGAGCACTGAGAGTAGGTGTGGAAACCCAGCCGGGCCTGTTTCAGTTCGGCATTCTTTCCTTGCTGGGCAGGCAGGACCTCAGTGCCGACAACTGGACAAGGTAGATCAGAGAATTTC
Source organism: Oryctolagus cuniculus (assembly GCF_964237555.1). NCBI lineage: Eukaryota > Metazoa > Chordata > Mammalia > Lagomorpha > Leporidae > Oryctolagus > Oryctolagus cuniculus. The sequence continues at coordinate 127,066,907 of NC_091439.1, read as the reverse complement.
CTCCTACGCCCAAGAAGGCAGGGGAAGGTTAGAGTTTCTATGACTCACTTTGAAGAAGAGGAATTTTAGTTCCTATGATACTCCTTGAGCAGAGAGTTATGAGCCAGGAACCCTGGATGCAAACCTAGGTAGGTAGAGTAGGTAGGTAGGTAGGTAGATTCTATCTATCTATCTATCTATCTATCTATCTATCTATCTATCTATCTATCTAAAATAACATCACAATACGTATGTCAGGCAATGTACACACAGTTTGACTGGAGATAAGTGTCATTTTAAGTCAATATGAGACCTAATGCTAGAAAAGTCCATTGGAGGTGGGGTGGAGGAAGGGTCCACTCGGTATTAACTGCCGAGTGTGACCCTCACACAGGCGATTTCAAGTAGAGAAAGAGCGGAGTAAGGAGAGGCTCTAGAAGGAGTGTTCATGAAGACTAGACGAGAACGGCTCCGAGAGTAACCTATGCTGGGGGAGACGCCGTTAGAACCCAGGCAGCAGGACTCCACCTCCTTTCTTCATGTGTCCACGCCTCTGTGTCTCTGCACTGTGATGTTGAGTTCCTGTAGACAGGGCCTGTTGTGACTCACTCCTCTGCTTCTGCCCCTCCAGCCTCTGATATAATGCACATGGCAATGTGGACTGGTGCACATGCCCCCCCCCCCCCGACAGAGTGTGAGGACAGCAGAGAGAGGGAGAGAGAGAGAGAGAGCGAGCAGCAATTGCTGGGGGGGGGGGGGTATTAGCCTCAGTCTCAGCATTGGAATTGGCTTTCATGACGTACATCAGGCTGCATCAGAATCTCACTATTTATAGAACAGTTTTGACTCTGAACACAAAGAAGTCACATTCGTCCCAAACTCTCTCAATTTCACTTTTACAATCTATAAAATTTAAAGCTTAAATGAAATTATTCTAAAGTCCTTTTTATCTTGCAATTTCTAAACACTGTTACAGGGTCAATATGTCACTTCTTTATTAGAGATCACCTATTGTGGGACTGTTGCTGTAGGGGTTGTGTAAGTGATCATTTTTTAAAAGTGTCCCTACAAATAAAAACTTAAAGTCATAACAATATTAACATTTAGAATGAGCAACATACTAACAGCTAAAAGTAGAATATGAAGGTACTGATCCTCTAATCGGTGATGGGAGATTTTGATTTCTGCAACCATTCTCAGTCTTAACTCCATGTTAACTATTATCACATCCTATCCTGCTTTAATGTAATATAGCTTATTGTGACATGATTTCATATTCTCGACTCTTCTTCTCCTATCAGTTCCTAAACCTAGCTTGTGGGTTTAAAAGACAGTGCTTATCACATATTACTTTTCCACTGCAACCTCCTATGCACCAACACGAAGTAAGAAGAGAAAAAAATGGACCACTTGCTCGCTGGACGTTCTGAGGGTGAGAAGAGGCAAGGACAGAAGAGAAAGGAGCCTTGCTAAAGTCCCTAAAAGCTAACAGGGAGAGGCGAAGGCACTCGCTGTGCACAGCTAACCTTTCTGTGGGGCCCGGAGTTATAATCCTCAGTTCAGCTCGCTTAATAAAATAACTCTTCTAGAAATTTACATTTTACTTATAATATACACGCTAAAGTAATGATACAATATTTAATGGCATAATGATATTTAACACATTTGGAAGTTGCTAAATATCATCTCTGCCAAGGAATTGTATTGAATTTTATTACTTTAACAGAAAAAAAATACATGTGTGTTTCATAAAATAGAAAAGAAGTTGCTTAATGACTTATAAAAAAATCTTTTATCTCAGATTTTAAAACGTCTAAACTTTCAACATTTTCAGCATTTGATTTTGCATTTTCTACAGACTCTCCAGAGAAAATTTCTGCGCAAGCAAAATGTTTTCCAAAAAGGCCTGTGAAGTTGATAGTGTTATCTGCTAACAGAGAGAATGAAATTATCATTTGATAAAGCCCAAAGAAAACTTGATGGTCCCAGATAAAAAGAGTGATCTTCGCAAAGGAAAAGTACTTCACAGAAAACGGAAGCTGGGATCCCAAAGGGAGGAAATGGGTACTAGAATATTTCACTTAATGACTGCATGACAAGTCCATCACAGGTCATTATTTATAGGTCATTTTCCTGTCAATTGTAGGAATCCTGGCCTTAATCATTTGTGTCAACACACACTTCCGTATAAAAACTTCCAACATGATACAGATAATTCTGAGAAACACGATATGCATTCTGACAATTTTGTGATTTCCTTCTGACTTTGAATTTGCCAAGATATTTCCTGTTAACTCCTTGGCATGACTGTTTTGACGTGTCTGTTACTGATGCCAGCACTGGGTGTCATGCTGGGAAAATCAAGTTTTTGTAAGGAAAATTACAAAGCCTTGTGGTCAGCATTAAATTTAAAGGAACATGCCGACTACATCAACACATTTCTGTAGTTTGTTTAGGTAGTGCTTTTCCCTTTTCTTTCTCTTGGGCAGGACTGTCTTTTCCCATTTAGTGACTCACTTCATGAACAAAAGACAAAAAAAAATTAGGGACTGTTGTACACTGTGAATTTTTACTTTAGGAACAATAGAAATTTCTCAAAAAAGTTTTGTGATTAAGTTAATATTATAAAAAGTAGATGCCTTCCAAGACACTCAGAAAGAACTCCTCCACTGACAATAATAATAGTAGTACCACTAATGATAATGATAATAACACTTCTCTTTCAAGGCATCACTTGGCAACATCTTCAAGTCATTTATTTTCAGGCCAAACCATAGAACTTAGTCTGTAAAACTTCCAAGATTTAAGTTTTCTAAGTCATAACCTGTGCATTAAGAATTGAATAGGAACAGTAACCTTCTCCAGGGCAGTATTGTTTTTATTTATTTTTGTATTGAGATACATGAAGAAGACATAGAATTCCTCACAGCTTCAACCCTATCTGGGCTGGAGGCAGTAGTTACTCAAAGTTATTAATTCAAAGAAAATTACTATTCCTGGGTGAATTAGTTTGAAACTTTCTGATCAAAATAACAGATTCTAAAAGAGGTATTCATAAGATTTTAAGTGACACTACATAGAAGAGTCTAGGCTTTGAATTAACATAACATCTTTAAGTAAAACAAGATACAAGTACATTATGGGAAAGAGTCATTTATAAATCAAGACATTTGAAAATGAGGGAGAATCCCCACTCGGGTGAAATGAAGGAAAAAAATTGAGCACAGAAGTGAAAGAATAAGGAAATAAATATTTCCATCATTCCATTTAATGATTTATGAAACAGAAAAATAAGGGAAAAAAGCCTTGAGTACTCAACAAAAATTAGATAAAATTAATTTTATGGGAATAAACGAGAAATATTTTAACAGCCTTTCAAATAACTAAATAAATCCTGAAGAAAAAATAGAATTACTGACTGGTTTCACTGGCATCATCATTGTGAAACCTACTCTGACAATTATGAAGTATTAGGCAAAGGACCTTAAAATTTCAGAATAAGAATTCAAGTTCAGTAAACGTGTACTGAGCGTATGCTACATACTTAGTGCTGTACTAAGTGTGAAATGCATGAATGACTGAGGCATGAGCCTAATCATGGAGGAAACCAAGGTGCAGTTAAGGAACTGAATAAAATGCAAGCAGAGACTGCCAGTGACAGTGAAGAAAAAAGGCAGACAAATTTCCCAGGAAATGCAGACGGGCCTGAGTGACTTGCTTCCTTCCCTCCTTCCTCCTTTCCTTCCTTCCTTTCTTTCCTTTTTCCTCTTTCTCTCTCTCTCTCTTTCATTCGAGATACAGATAGAGAGATCTTCCACGCAGTGGTTCACTCCCTAAATTCCCACAGCAGCCGAGCTGGGCCAGACCGAAGCCAGCAGACAGGAACTCCATCCAGGTCTCCTAGGTGGGAGGCAAGGACCCAAAAGTACTTGAGCCAAAAGTACCCAAAAGTACTTTATTATCTGCTGCCTCCCGGGTGCACATTATCAGGAAACTGTATCAGAAGCCAGGACTCAAACCAGGCCCTCTGGTGTGGGATACGGGCATCCCAGGCAGTATCTTAGTGGCTAAGCCACACACATTCCCTGGAAGACTATTAAACACAGTTTACCCAAGCTCATTATCAAGATGAAGTAGTAGTATCTACTTCCTTTTGCTGATGGAACAGTTTACCACAAATTTATTGGCTACAGGCAACAACAGAATGTACTCTGCTTCAGCTCAGGTGGTAAGTCAGTCTTATGGTGCTAACTCCAAGCTGTCTGCCCAGTTGGCCCCTTCAGGAGGCTCTGGGAGGAATCCTTCCTTTGCCTCTCCCAGCTCCTAGAAGCTGTCATCAATCCTTGGCTCACATCCACATCACGCCAACTTCTGCTTCCGGTCACATCACTGTCTCCTTCCACATCGGATCAGGACCCTGGTGACTGCATTGTGCCTACCTGAGTAGTCAACGGTAACCTTCCATCCGAAGGGGCTTAACCAGATCACAAATGTGAAGCACCTTTGGCCAAGTGAGTTCACAAACCCACAGCACTGGAAGTTAGGAGTGTTATCCTACCACTCTAGGCAAACGCCACATTGCCGTTGTGGTTGTCCTGGGGTAAACTGAACCAGATTCTTCTATGTCAGAGAGGATGCTGTCTTTCAGAAAGAAAGGAAGCAGAGAAGGTGTGTTGTAATCCGTCCATGGTCCTTGCAGCCCCCTTAAAAAGGTTCTACGTCTCCTCGTCTGTGCCCAACATCTCTGACCGAGGGCTCTACAAGCTGATCTCCAAATTTGATTTTGCAATTATCTCTTACTTCCTAAGAGAGGTCATTTGACATCTAAATCAAATGAAAAACAGGCCTGATTTCTTGCACAACAAAACAGAAGAGCTCCTAGGGAGCAGGCATGTGGTGCAGTGGTTAGGACTTTTTAAGACAGATCCGGGACACCCACATCCCATCCCTCAGAGCTAGCATTTGACTCTGGCTCACTCCTGACTCCAGCTTCCTGCTAAGGTGCGCCCCAGGAGCGGCAGGTGATGGCTCAGGTACTTGGGTCCCTGCTACCCATGTGAGCGGGCATGTGGAAAGTGAACCAGCAGATGGGAAACAGCTCGCTTGCTCGCTCTCTCTCTCTTCCAAATAAATAAAATATTTTAAAGGTACCCTTAGGTTGGTAATTCAGGTTCTTTTGTTTTTTATATATATAAAAATGCAAATCAATAAATTCCCCTATGTACAAATGGCAGGACAGTGTCTATAACTACCTAAAAGATAATCTTGAAAATACTAGACTTGGGCCGGCGCCGCGGCTCACTAGGCTAATCCTCCACCTGTGGCGCCAGCATCTCAGGTTCTAGTCCCGGTTGGGGCACCGGATTCTGTCCCAGTTGCCCCTCTTTCAGGCCAGCTCTCTGCTGTGGCCCGGAGTGCAGTGGAGGATGGCCAGGTGCTTGGGCCCTGCACCCCATGGGAGACCAGGAGGAAGCACCTGGCTCCTGGCTTTGGATCGGTGTAGCGCACCGGCTGTAGCAGCCATTTGGGGGGTGAACCAGCGGAAAAGGAAGACCTTTCTCTCTGTCTCTCTCTGTCTAACTCTGCCTGTCAAAAAAAAAAAAAATACTAGACTTGAATAATGATACACTCCACCACAATGACAGACAAGGATTCACTTTCCAAAGTGCTTTGTGTGTGGAGAAACGGAACGGTGACCTAAGTATTCACAAAGAGCAGTCATCCCCAGCCTCTGGATTATGTATCATTGGCTGACTTCAACTTGAAAAGCGACAATTAATGCGTTTCAAAGGAAAGAAGTTTTGGAAAAACTCACTTAAACTTCTTAATAGTAAGAACGAAAGCTGAGTTCTGCCTTTTTTGCTATTATCAGAATTTAGATTACACTCACCAGAGGAAGTGGGGGAAACAGGTAGGATAAATGTTCCCAAAGAAAGAATGACTCATTTGGAAATTCATAATTAAAGTCTGGCTCAGGCGTATCAAACACCCTCGCCGAATCAGCTGGAAAGCAAAAGTTTTCAGAGCCTTTTCTTTAAAACTTGCTGCATAGAACACTCTTTCATTTGCAGTATCTTTATGAATGGTTCCTCACTTGGGCTTATTCTTAGAAAAAAAAAAAACAAATTTATGGTGAAAGATGGCAACAGACCCACTAAAGCCAGCAGTCCATCAACATTTGATACATATTTGAATCATTCATTAATCCAACAAATAATTACTGAGATGCTTGACACACACCAGACCCTGTTCCAGATGCAGGAGACGCTAGGATAAAGAGAGGCCAAGCACTGTGTTCTGGTGGTCTGCACAGAGCAGGGATTCTGACAATAGTGCCTAAACAACAACTAACATCTAAGTAACAAGTTGGTACAGAAATGACTACCTCATGAAACACTGGCAGATGTACAAGCAAAAAACTTAAAGCAAACTAAGCCGTTAGGCTGTGAAGGATGAGGTGGGGGCTTTTTAGATGGAGTGGCCTACAAGGACCTCCCAGAGCCCCCAGCAGTGTGAGGGGCAGGAGCAGGTGCAGTCCACGCTGGGGGACACCAGGGTAGAGCAAGCCCCTCAGATGCTCAGTACCGAGGCCAGGGTGGCTGGCACAGGCAGGGAGAGGGACAGCAAGAGCGAGGGAGAGGCAGAAGGAAAGGAGGCCAGCGAAGCATCCCGGGAAACTGTGGAGTGTTTTCTGCAGAGAAATAATGCGATCCCACCTCTATGGTTAAAAGCTGACTGTAGCTGTAGGTGGTGGATAACGCAGGACCCCAGAGGAGAAGGAAAAGGACAAAGCAGAGACTGCTTCGGGTGCAAGACGCTGCCTTCCCTAGAGTGTGAGAGAGAGAAGTCGTCAGGACAGCGCCTCCATGATTCTGATGTCCGGGACTCTTCTGGAACAAGCACATCACAGTTATGTGCGCAATGAAGCCTGCGTTGTTGGTTTCAAGGCCACAGCGGGTACCTACTGTCTGCTTCCTCTTCAGTTCCAGACGCTGCTCGCCCTCAACTATCACTTCTGCTGACCTTGACCTTCACCTTTGAGCTACCAGAGCCTCTCGTCATCAAGTTCTTCAGGCTGCAGCACACATCCCTTTACCACGAAACTTGGGCAAGGGACACAGACCACGAGTGTCACTTACGTCCCTCCCTGCGCTTTGGGTACAAGCAGCGGTGCTGTCTCCAGAGACCATGATCAGTGATCTCCGCCATGATGGTGACTTCCTTTCTTGCCTGCTGGCCCCTTGGCCTTAGGATCCTGAAGTTCCCAGGTAGCAGTGTACTTTTAAGTTCCATGCCTGGACCCTCTGCTGGAAGCAGCTCCACTCTGTGAACCAGACATCTCAACCCAGGAGATCAGGGAAAGTGAAGCACACATTACAAAAGAGAGTAAACCTGGGCCCACGGGTTCTGTCCACTAAGGACACAACACTATGTAACGATCATGACTTACAGTTAGTTCCACATCCTAAATACTGCAGTGTGTGAGGCACCCACATGGCGCCTTGGCTGTGCCTTCAACAAGCTGTTCCGTCACTCTATCAACCATGCTTCTTCTAGGAGTTGTGGCACGGAATGCAATCATCAGATTCCACAGGGGAAGAGGCTCCAGGGCACCAAAGGGAGAACGGCCATGGACTTGTGGGTTTCTTCGTGTCCTCCAGTCTGGTGTGTGCCTGACCCCAGATGCACTACTCCTGGAGCCGAGAGCTGTTAATGAGCAACACCCACAACCGTGAGCGGACGAGATCCTTCATGCGAACTGGAAAACGGGGAAACACGGCACATCACCCGCCACATGCCCCGAAAGTTTCAGACGCTAATTAGATGTTTTCCCACTGTTCCTGGCCCAAGGATTTACATTATTAACTGAGAAGCAGAAGCAAATGTTGTCTTTCAAGTAACCGTATAATAGATTTCTCCTCTGTATTTCTGCAAACAAAACCACAGAACCTTACAGAATAAAGAAATCTTCTTCCATCTGACAACACTTCACTTCCTCTGGATCTTGTCTCCATTTGTTTCCTGAGACATACATGCTTCCTTGCACAGACACATGCTCCTCCATAGCCCTCCTAAAGTCTGATGCTGTTTATTATGAGTACATATGAAATGAAGGCTCCTTAACTCGATTCTTTGTAGCTGGTATTTTGAAATGAAATCTAGAACTGCACCATTTTTATTGTTAACCAACTTTCTCCTTCTTAGATTTGGTCTCCCGTTCCAGACTGTGAATGCACTTCAAACACTGGTTTTCTGATCCAACCGGATTTTCAGCAGAATGAACTATAAAGAGTAATGTGCTAGTGTAATCAATGTTTTTAGTATGACTTTGACTACTCATTAGTTCTGCTGCACAAAAGGGACTTGATAATATTGCTCAATCACTGGAACTCCATTGAGATTGTGGAATTAAAGTTTTCAGCAAAACTTAGCATCACGCTAACATTAGTTTTGTTGAATAAATTTTAGTGATATAAGAAAATATGAGTGACCCAAGGCCTTTTGGACCACTTCCCCCAAAAGAATGAAACAATAACTTGCATGTCTGGGCCCAATTTAAGGCCCTCAGATGAGCTTCCACAACCCACTGGTGGACCTGGAGTACGTGCTGGGAGACCCCACTCTACATCAACATCCGTCTGTTAATCTGCGTGCATTGAATGAGCTCAGCTTGTCATCCAGCCCACGTTTTGCATTTCATTCAAAGCTGTACGATAAGATGCCCCTGCCTCCTTTTCTTTCTTCATCTCTTAAGTGGAAAGTGCTGTTCTTGGTTCATGTGTGGATCTGAGAGGCAACTAGGGTAATCATAAAGAAAGAGAGGAACTAGCAAGGGCACCCTTGGGCAACCAGCTGACATCTGTGGCACCGCTGCCTCCTGCCTGCCTGCCCTAGTGAGTGTGGTGAATATCTGAAAATCTGAATCTTTACCATCTCAATCATTATGTCTAAAGAGATACACTGGTGCAACACACACCAGACATCAATCCATCCAAGTTTAATGATAGTAAGATGAAGCTCTGAACAGATGTTATAATGGTTGAAATATGTCAGACTTTGCCCAACCTAAGGCTTAGGTTAGAAGGCTTTCCACTGTTGGCCTTGGAGACAAATAGGTGAATCACTACACGTTCATAATGATGACATTTAGTCACCCTGAAGACTGCAATAGGCCTGGAAAGATAGAAAACGTGGATTTGGCTGTTCACAGAATACATCTGAGCACGTCTCAGACTATAATATGCTTATAGTATGTGCATGTGTGTGCATAGACAGATACACACAAGTACACAAAATATTTAATATACATAAAATAGTTCCAAGTTCAGACTACTTTGCTTAGATTTCCTTATTTCAGAAGAGGAAGTTGATACAAAGGAAAGAAAAAGAAGACAGATTTGTCTTGGCCCCTTCCTTGCTGATGATAAAATTCCATGAGGAAGGAGGGTGTCAAGGGTCCTTACCACCCTCTTTCACTTCCTTGCTCTTCTCTTGAAATAAATCCCAACAATACCACCACGATCTCTGCAATTAAACTGCTTTACCCAAAGCAGATGTTCTCTGGGAGCATTCTCCCTTTTGCAGCATGGGGACTCATAATTTCTCTGCTCATTTGTCTTGTTAACTCCTATCTGAGCAAACACATGGAAGCAGCATGAGCAAAATGCAATTGGATACAGAAAGAAACACTTTAATTTCTGCTGTGAATACTGTGCTAAATTATTAACCTACAAGTCAAATAAAATAGTTAAAAGACTGAAAAAGACATAAATCAGTCACCACCTAAATAATTTATTTCATTACCATTTTTTTACTGTCTTAATATTTTTCTCGGTTTGAATCGTGAAACAGAATTAATTGGTTTCACTTTCAAAGCAATGTTATTATAAACACGCATTCAAAGTGAACAAGATTCTAAAAACATATTCTATGTATCAAAATATGTCTTTTGAAGGCATCTCAATTTAAACAGATAATGAAATCTCCTTTCCTTTACCACTGAAATTCTCAAATTATTCTTAAAAACAACTGAAAAATGTCTTTTTAGCTTTTGAGATACCAAAATTATAACCTAAAATATAAGAAGCTTCAATTTAAATATAAATTAGATCAACATGAGAATTAAATAGAAAAACTAAGTAACCTTAATTTATTTTCAATTTGATATACCTAAAATTAATATAATTTGCTATTAATATGTGGACAGAAATGTTTCCAAATGTGTAGTTAGATAGAAAACATGTATTGGCAATTTCAACTAAAGGCATTACATAATAAAAATATAAATGATTTTAAGAAGTTCTGTAAAGCAAGACCATCTCGCATTCCTGGGAGACCTCCCTTGGTTGAGGAGAGCACAGCCTGTATTTTGATCCAAATAACATTGAAAGTTTTATGATTCTCTTGGATTTACTAATGGTGAAAATAGCTTTATTTTTCCATTGAATCATTTCCAAGTTACTTTTAACTAATATATATATATAGACATATATATATTTAAAGATATTGATTTTTATGACAAAGACTCTCCATCTGGAAAATAAACTATACATTACTGTCATATTCAAGGACAAATACAACAGTTGAGTTTTGCAAAGCAATAGCAGATGGGATTTTTAGAGGGGCCTGGTGTGGAGGCTGGTAGAGAGGAGGGAGGAGTTTATCTGACTGTGGAAGGAACGTACAAGGTCATACATAGCTCACTTTAAGAGGGACTCCTACACCCAATCCAATATTCGACACCACCCGATGCATGGGATGCACCAGAAGACAGAGACTCAACCTGCAAATGACTGTGTACGTGCAGAGAAACTCTGCACACTGACAAGGGTGACAGGACTTGGAATTGAACTAACAGCACTTTGGAGCGTTTACATTGTAATTCATCGCCTTATTTAGTAGTAGAAGTTTGTCTTGTTAAAAATATATCTAACATTAGCCATCAGTTTTTTTTCCTTAAAAGTCTAAGTTTTCATCAAAATATGGTTTTCCAAACAGATGGAGCTACACGGAGAAAAACTGAGTTAACTAAAGAAACTACATATTGCCACCCGTGTTCTAAGACAAGGATGCAAGTGCATACCAAATAGCAGTTTTTAAAACCACCTGTGGGGCCGGCGCTGTGGCTCACTAGGCTAATCCTCCACCTAGCAGCTGTGGCCCGGGAGTGCAGTGGAGGATGGCCCAGGTGCTTGGGTCCTACACCCCATGGGAGACCAGGAGAAGCACCTGGCTCCTGCCATCAGATAAGCACGGTGCGCCGGCCACAGCGCGCCAGCCGTGGTGGCCATTGGAGGGTGAACCAATGGCAAAAAGGAAGACCTTTCTCTCTTACTATCCACTCTGCCTGTCAAAAAAAAAAAAAAAAAAAAGAAAGAAAAGAAAAAAAAAGGAAAAAAAAAGACATAATGATATGATTACATGTGCAGCAATCAGGAACAGGAATCCTGGGTAGCATTTTTAACTGTATCATCAACGAAGCGCATGGCGTTATGAAAGTCACTGACCCACTCTGGAACTTCGTTCCCCAGCTGGTGAAGTGAACAGCAGAGGGGCAGGCACTGGCGGTGATGAGGACTCTGCTTGAGACGCCTGTGTCCCCTAGCAGAGCGCCTGCAGCGAGTCCCTGCTCCTCTTCCATTTCCAGCTTCCTGCGAAGGTGCTCACTTTAGGAGGGGCTGAAAAGGCAGAAGAGGATGACTCAAGAATTCGGATCTCTGCCTCACATGGGAGACCCAGCAGGAATTCTTGGCTCCTGACTTACGACAGGCCCAGCCTTGGCTATTGCAGGCATTTGGGGAATGAAATAGTTTATGGAAGATCTCTCAGTACCTCAGCCTTTCAAATAAGAAAAAAACTTTTTTATTACTTTAAAAAAAAATGAAGAGCAGAGACTATACAACTTCTAAGACAATTCCCAACTTTGCTAATCAAAGGATTAAAAATAGGAACAAAATATAATTACATCTCCTTAATACTGGAGTATATTTTGTATATCCAACAATTTTTACATTGCATCTTAAGGATTCTACAGCATCATTAACACTCAGATTTTTTAATAAAAAATTTTAGGAGCAATTCAAAGCAGGATTTTGAAGGGAAAGGGAAAGAGAACTGGAGAAAGTATAGAAATTGGAGAAAATATTTCAGAAAGCAGAGACTGGACCTGAGAAAACTAAGCCCACAAAGAAAGTCTGATTTTCCTAACATTTGCCTTAACCTCAAGCTAAAGATCTCACAGGATCCCACGCATGCCTTCACTGGGTCTATTTTGTCTTCATGTCTCTTTTTTTTTTTTTCATTTTATAAACTTATTTTTGGAAGATCTAAATTTGTAAGACTAATACCATAAAGCTTAGATCTAACCTAAAGCAATTTTGCATGTATATACACAGGTACATCAAAAAGTTCATGAAAAATGGAAATAAACTATATTTTTGTGCAAAAAAATTGAAATCTATGCACTAAAGGTACTTTCTGAAGTGCCCTCATACTTGTTTGTACCCTGACACTAACTTGCATTTAAAGCCTTTTGATTGTGATAAAACAGACCAGCTTCCTCCCATGCTTAACTATAATTATTTGTCAGGCCCAGCTGATAGCTACTAATAAAACCTTCACAAAATCTCCATCACCCAATTGCCTAAGAATAAGAACCTTTATTTTACTCAAGAGTTCTTAGTTAGGTCAGTTCTTTATGATTTCACTCACCTAATAAAGTTCAGTGTCTGTCATACTCGAAGCTTCGTTCTATACAAAGTCCAACAACAACAACAAAATGATCTTGCTAGTGGTTTTTAAAACAAGTATCCCTTTAGCTACATGGAAACTTCAAAAAGAGCTGAAGAACGCCCAGTTGCACTGTGAGATGTTTTGAAATCACACTTGTCTTTGTTGGTTCATTACTCTTATTTGTAACATCTACTTTCCCCTTCATTTTTTTTTTTTTTTTTTTGACAGGCAGAGTGGACAGTGAGAGAGAGAGACAGAGAGAAAGGTCTTCCTTTTTGCCATTGGTTCACCCTCCAATGGCCGCCACAGCCAGCATGCTGCTGCCGGCGCACCGCGCTGATCCGATGGCAGGAGCCAGGTGCTTCTCCTGGTCTCCCATGGGGTGCAGGACCCAAGCACTTGGGCCATCCTCCACTGCACTCCTGGGCCACAGCAGAGAGCTGGCCTGGAAGAGGGGCAACCGGGACAGAATCCGGCGCCCCAACCGGGACTAGAACCCGGTGTGCCGGCGCCACAAGGCGGAGGATTAGCCTAGTGAGCCGCGGCGCTGGCCTACTTTCCCCTTCTGAGATGCACAATGGCAAGTCAGATAACACCTGTGCAGGGGAGATAATAACACAGCGTAGTTCAGAAAGTTATGCCTGCGCAACAGACATCGGAGGTGTCCATGAGCAAGAGCCCTGCTTTTCCTGTGCTCGTCTCAAATGTTTTTCTGTTATCCCTCCATGCTTTTGTGCTGTGTGACCAATCCCTACAAACAGAGATGAGATCGGGTAAATATTCCACACCCCTGCTAAACTCAGATTATTTGTCCCCCCACCCTCACACCATTTGAAACTGCCATGCGACATGCAGAAAAGCTCTTCACAGCACGACAAGGCCAACGGCAAGAGAGATAAATGAGATTTTCAACGGGCATATATTTGATCAGAATGGAATTCATTTTCACAGGATTCTTATTTACAGTCAGTGTCTCTCTTGGTGTACTCCAGAGTCTTAGAAAAACATGACAAGAAACAAAAGTAAACAATAAATTTCTATCTGGAATGCTTTTCAATGAGAATAAATACATACTGAGACACTTAATGTCATATGGTTTTCCAAAGGGTTTTTTCCCTACACACTTGAGAACTATATTCGAAATATTTTGGTCCAGGCCCTGCCAGCCATAACTTGTCCAATTGATGGCTGCTGAAGGCCCAGGCAGGGCTAAGGCTCCATCCTCAGCGAATGGACCCAAGGAGAGGGATGACGGGGGCGGGTGTGATGGGAGGAGGAAGACATCGGTTACCAATTTCTTTGAAAAAAAGTACAGCAATTTAACAACTGTTCAACCACCACCAAGTTAGCTGAAGCAGTGCTGTGTCTACCCTCGACTTATCGAATGTATATCTCTCAATGTGATTCTCACAGCACACGAAGTGGAAATTTAGACATTTGAGTAATTTGTTTACTACTTTAAATATATTTATTTAAATATTTATTTAATACATTTATATTTTATATAATAATATATAAATATTTATTCAAATATTTATTGAAGAGCTGGTGGGTTCCAGGTACGTGGCTAGGCCCAGAGGAAAAAAGACAAAGAGGGCAGCCATCCGCAGGAGCATTGCGCAGTGGGGAGAAATCTTCCACCACGCTCATCAGCTAGAGTCCCTTTCTTCAGCTCATACTGTGTTTATAACACACAGCATTTTATTAGAACAAAACAGGACAGATCAGACATTGTCTATCTTCTCCATCTAAAATAAAGCCACTTTAACTCTCCTACGTAAAACAGATGTTCCTTGTCTTTCTACACTCATTTCCGAAGGCTGTTACTTGTTTCGGGAAGTTTGCTCCCAGGGCTTGGCTCCCGTGTTGTCCCTGTCCCACCGAGGGAGGGCGTTCTTTCTCTCCTAGGGAACCCTCAGGTCTTCCCTGACCAGTTAAATGCACTTGAAGAAAGTGCATTTTTCTTGAAAGACACATTTCCTGCTTACAGGCACCCTTATTGGTTCAGGTGACCCTGATCAGCTCTGTTCGCCTTCTTGTTATATGATGTTTGGTGAGCGGTCAGGGCATTTACACGCACGACAGCTTTCTGTTTGCTCCTATCAAGAGTGACTTTCACTCAGCATTCAGGCAACCGCACTCAACCTGGAGCCCAGAAACACAGCCCCCAAAGTTTCTCCCCAAACGCTGAGGATTAATCAGTCATCAAAAATAATGTGCTTATCCCTGCTAAAATGGTAGGAGGAATTACTGGTTCTTTCTTAAGATCCAGGCAGAATTTACAAAATAAGTAAATAACTGAAGTAAACTAACAGTTTAATTTACATGTTAATGGAGGGAATTAGCACAAAAATAAAGATACACGTGTGAACCTGTGAAACCCAGACAAATAACCAGTTAAACCTCAGTAGGCAGGGTAGGTTGGTCCCCATGTAATATAATATATATATATATATAATGTATATTTCTTTCTGAGAGTAGAACGGATTGCTCATGGCCTGATAAAGAGAATAACTTGTGTTCAGATCAAAAGCCAAGGAATCCTCCACTGTTGCAGCAAGATTCAGCCAGGTGGAAAGAACACAGTCCTTCTCTTCACTGATTTGTACGTCCGGTTAAGGCAAAACCTTATGAGTGGTCTTGGGTCCATGATACACACAGGTGCCCCTTTACATTTGTGGGAAATTCCCTGCCAGAAGAGGGCGACAGAGAGGAACTGGGGTTGGTGGAGAGACGCGTGATACCAAAAGCAAGGCATTTCAGCAGTCAGTCACCATCAGTGCGAAAGAGTCTGACGGTATCTCTAGTCACAAAGAAAAATCACATCGCATTTAAGGAATCTTTGTTTTAGGGAATCGTATGCATCTCAGTGACCTAAGAAGGGAAGCTCTCACTCTCAGGGCCCCTATGTAGCTCTACAGCCACTCAGTCCAATATGATAGACCTGAGGAAATTGTCGGAATGTGGCTGGTCCAAATGAAATCGGAGAAGACCCCCTAAATTCACACTGCAATGTGGCCCCTTAAAGTTCCATAGAAATGCTATGCAGGGTGCCACAAGTGCTACCGGAATTTGGGGTGCCTTACAATTTCACCACGGGCTTATTACTAAATCCCCAATATTAATAAGCCCGAGAGGGTTCTTGCCTAATATTTAAAGAATTCTAAATATCGGCACAGATAAACGAGGCAGCATGGTACGTTTTAGGCTTTTATTTAGTGAGAAAGATGCATAGGAGAGAGAGATTTAAGAGAGAGACATGAATGGGGGTTCATACTGAGCACCAGGAACCAGCCACGTAGAAGAGCATCTAGGCCAGGAAGCCTAGAGCACATGGCCACTATTGTGGGAGACCCAGGTTGAGATCCTGGCTCCTGGCTTTGACCTGGCCCAGCTCTGGCTTTATGTGTTTCACAGTGAACCAGCAGATGGGAGATCTTGCTCACTCTCTCTCTGCATTTCAAATAAATAAATTACAGAAATGCATGAGGGCCAGTGCTGTGGCTTAGTAGATAAAGGTGCTGCCTCCAGTGCTGGCATCCCATAAGGGCACCCCAGCTGCTCCACTTCCGATCCAGCTCTCTGCTGTGGCCTAGAAAAGCAGTGGAAGATGTCCCAAGTCCTTAGGCCCCTGCACCCATGTGGGAGACCCGGAAGAAGCTCCTGGCTCCTGGCTTCGGATTGGCACAACTCCGGCCATTGCGGCCAATTGGGGAGTGAACCAGCAGACGGAAGACCTCTCTCTCTGCCTCTCCTCTCTCTGTGTAACTCTTTCAAATAAATAAATAAATATTTTTTAAATGCTATGAAAAGTAAGTAAGTTAAATGCATCCAGTTAAAAGTCTTCAATTACACGCGTGGTTCCTGTTTGTAACTCACATTGTATTCCTACTAGACAACACTAATCTACCCTATTGGCTCGTTATGAGCCAGAGAGAGTCTACGGACAACTGTTAGGTGGCGGAGGCTAGTACAGTACTTATCAGAACGTGTCACGGGTTTCCATACAGGCAGACATTTCTTCCTGCATAATAGAGACATTTGCTTTAAATCTTCAGAATTCACTCTGGCTCTGGCCCAGGCATTAGTATGAAAAATCAGCACATCTAACTTCTACTAGTCTCGCAGGGGCAATATGAGTTGATAGGTCCGGATGGAGCTGATGAAAGAGGAAGAGGACAGAATCGTTTTTAATACTCTCCACATGAAGGCCCAGCCAATCCTGCGAGGATGAAGATGGCCACTTACACTGTGTGTGAGGGAGCCAGCAGAGAAAGCCGAATGCTTACGGGGAACAAGGCGGGCAGCAGAGGTCACTGAATAGTAACCACACCTGTGAGACAGAGAGAGCACACTCTTCCTTCCAGGGGCTGGCGGCCGTGCATGAAGGCAGTCCCTCGGGATGTGGGATCAAGGAAGACTGAACTCTGGGAATGGGGCGGGACTGTGGGGCTGGTCTAGTACACAATTTTTTTTTTCACTTCTCCATGTGCTCTTTGATTCCCACTCTGCATCCTTCACGACACTTCTAACAAAAGGGAGATTCTTGGCTATCAGCCATAAACAGGGATACCTATCACCTCCCAGGTTGGAAATAAACTTAAGGGAAGAATGCAAGCACGGTACCACGCTGTGCCTCCTTCTTTGAACTGTCAGAAAGCATCTTCAAGAGCAGGGGCTTTTCCCTGCCCACCGCCCACCCTGGCCTCCACTTGTTTTCCATTAGCAGCACCTGTGTTCCTGTTGTCACACGATACTGGCATTGATAATAACCAGAGTGAGGAAAGGAAGTGGAGGTTGGAAAACAAACCCTTTCAAGTCCTTTCCCCTGCTTAGGGTGCAGCATCCACGCCCTCTGACTGTGTTCTCTGCCCTTGCTCGCCCCATTTCCATGGTCACTGTGGTCAGAAGCCATGCTGCAGGGACCTTGGACTTTCTGTCTCGCTCTGCGCTCTTGGCCGGTGATTTCGTCCACGTTGTTATTTACCCAGGCCTTGAGCCCTTCTACTTTGATGTCAGGAATTGGCCTGCTCTCCAGTTCCTGGCCAGCCTCTTGACTTTCTCCCACCAAATCATTGCCACTTCCATCTCCACAAGGTGAGATTAAATTGTTCAATTGACAAAACTGCCTCCCTTTGCTAAAGGAAAAAGTCAGGCTGCATGTTGACCATTCAGTTTTCCCTTTTCCTTGTCAAGTAGGTTATACAGGTCTCCTACACACCTGTTGTATTTATAAAACCGTGTAGTTTATTATTCTTTACAGATCTTCAGACTTTAGATCATGCCTCGGGACTTCAAAACCATGATTCCTGCTTCATCTGAAGTTATAAATATTTAAACTTTGGCAATGAATCTTAAAGAAAGCACAGAATGATTTATTCTCTGAGAAGAGGCCGCTGTGAACAAGGCTGGCATGCAGCATTTTCTTAACATTCGTAAGACAAGCCAACTGCTCAGCTCACACACATTACTGAGATGAACAACACAGAGCTATTGTGACTCTGCATAAAAATGTTACTAACCTCGTAGATCTTGGTGAAGATGGAGTGAAATAAATATACTCACAGCATCCAAAATTAAAGACAGAAAGAGCCTAGAGAAATGTGTCTGCCAGCACACTATACACCTGCTTACTGGAAATCATTTTCAAATCTGGAAAAATATTTTCGACGTGAACTTGAGGGAAACTGAGGGTCCAGCTGAACTGGTCAGTTATTAAAATAGACCCATAACATTTTCCTATTTTGAGAGTACAACTACAGTGTTATACAGTTGATAAAGCACCATCAAATACAAACACAAAATAAAGAGCAGACAACAACGCCACGTGGAGAGATGGGATACACAGCCTGGAAGGCTCGATGGCTAGTGAAGTGGGGAACGTCTGCCTGCCAGTCCCCATCACGCTTCACTCAACACTGGGCTCAGCAAGACTGCAAACCACTGTCTTTACTGTGTTTCATGGATCTTTTAAGATCCCTCACAAACAATGCTAACATACGAAAACCACAATAAGGTAAGAGTAAAAATAATCTTATTGTTGAAGAAGTAGCCCAATATAAAAACAGGAAAAACCTTGGTTGTGGCTCACTTGGTGTAAGTAACCAATACATCCATCATGCTTGACCAATGTCCTTATGATGTCCAAGCAAGGACTGGAAGATGGATTCTCCCCCAGGATGGGCACGGTGGTACATCAGGTTGAGCCACTGCTTGGGATGCCCACATCCCGTATGAGAGTGCCTGGGCTCAAGTCTGCTTCCAATTCCAGCTTCCTGTTCGTGTGCACTCTGGAGGCAGCAGGTGATAACTCAAGTAGTAGGGTCCCAGCTACCCACATGGGAGACTTGAACTGAGTTCCTCATTCCTGGCTTTTGGTCCAGCCTCTCTCGCTCACTTGCTCTCTCTCTCTCTCCCTGACTCTCTTCTCCCTCTCGCTCTCTACCCCTACTCTGCCTTTAAAATAAAATAAATAAATAAATGGACCCTTAGGCCTTCTCATACAAAGTTGGACTATTAACTGGATCTCCTGTTGTCAGAAGAGACATTTACTATACACTCCTAAGGAACACTTCAGTTCACTGTTGGGAAGAGGTATTCTAGTGAGAACTTGAGAAAGACATGAGGATCCTGATGGGTTTCTTTCTTTTTTTTTTTTTTTTTTTTTTTTTTTTTTTTTTTTTTGACAGGCAGAGTGGACAGTGAGAGAGAGAGAGACAGAGAGAAAGGTCTTCCTTTTTGCCGTTGGTTCACCCTCCAATGGCCGCCACGGCCAGCGCGCTGCGGCCAGCGCACCGCGCTGATCCAATGGCAGGAGCCAGGAGCCAGGTGCTTTTCCTGGTCTCCCATGGGGTGCAGGGCCCAAGCACCTGGGCCATCCTCCACTGCATTCCCTGGCCACAGCAGAGGGCTGGCCTGGAAGAGGGGCAACCGGGTCTGATGGGTTTCTAAAAGTTTCCAGCACGGGGTGGGTCAAGAAAGTACCAATGTAAATCACTAAAGATTCTTTGCAGGGATTTTAAACTACAAAAAAAAAAATACCCAACATGTCCTAGTGAATTACAAATTTTTAGCCCCTATAATGGGTAATGGGAGTCATACACCAAAACATCTGAAGGTCCAAAGTCAAATAATATAGCTTAATGGAAACACATTAAGCTGGACAACCGAGGTTGCAACAAGGGAGCCATCTCTTATCCACTACATAGGATTATCACCAAGGGTTGCCCAATCTACTCTATGTCAGAGAAGCCAGAACTCCTACCATACACATAGTTCATTTTCAAGAAAAGCACATCTCTTACCTGTACATCATTGCAAGTCCCTAGCTTCCAGTTCCCAACCTGGAGCTGACATTCTTAGATTTACTAGTTCCCCATTAACTTTTCTCTTTAGTGCACTCAAAGATGTATCTCCCTTCCCATGAGGAACTCAGGTCAACAAAACACAGCACCGAGAGGAAAATTCAGTTCAATTCTTATTCTCCAAGGATTACCACCACACTCACTGTGGCAACAAAACTGTACACTTGTGTAAGTTACCAAAGAAGGGGTTGTGAAACCTCATTTAATTCAGCAAGTATTTAATTTCTATGTGCCAAGCAAAAAGCAAGTCTTTATGGGAAAGGTGAAAAAGGTAATTTAGTTTGTACACTAAAAAAGCTCACAATACATGTAATCATGTGGAATTAAAACAGTCACAGCATTGTCAAATACATAGTGCAGTTGGTCACATAGATGGGTATACCCTGTAGGCAAACATTGAAATGTTGTACCATACATTATAAGTATGTACAATTATTATTAATCAGAAGAATTCTTAGATGTTTAAAGAGATATAAATGCTAACTAACCTGATTTGATATTCACACACTGCATGTATGTGCTGACTTATCTCACTGTATCCCAATAAGTATGTATAATTAAAATAATCCGAATTAAAAATATATAAAATAAAAAATATGCATTTTTAAAAAAAGAAGTTAGTCAAAAGAGCAATTTATACTCAAAGAAGTTAGAGAGAAGTAACAATAAGAAGCAAATGAATGAAATAAAACACACATTTAAAAAGCAAAAAAAAGAAACAGCCATGTGAGAGCTTTTTTTTTCCCTGACTTAGCATTCTGACCATTTGAATGGATGTGTTTTTCCCTCTGAGTTGCCCATTATCTTACAGAGATTGCATTTGAACAGTGGCAAAACCCAAAACCTTTACTGAAAGGTTGAATAGGAGAATAAGGGTTGGGGAAAAAAATAAGACCCAGTAATTATCCCATTTATAGATGGAGACTCATTAGGATCTTATTGCCTTTACTGGAAGATGAAAACAAAGATGGGAATGATTCATTCAGATGTCAGATTCTGCTAATTATTACAGCCTACTATTCAGCCTTGAAGTAACCCACGCTTTCTGAACTGCTAGGTCTCTTCAACTCTATGCTTTGCTTTGAATTAAAATACCTGCTTTCCCCATGACTTCTTCTGAACTCCTGGGAAAATGTTGAAATCAAGTCTCTGCTTAGCTAACATTTGTCCTAACTCTTAGGAACAAAACCCAAGTTCACGCTTAATTGTTATTTAGCTTTTTAAAGAATCTAATGATGGGTCTGAGAAAAAGAGCTAATAGGGAAGCTTCCAGATGACTAAAATAAAATGCATTTGACTATTGTATGTAATAACAACCATGCTGTAAAACGTTTTAAAGGCACATCAACAGTTTCCTCAATTATCACTAGTAGATAATCCTCAAGAAACAAGAACTGCAATGTTCCATGGCTCAATGTACATGGTAATTATCTGCTGTTATATATGGAACTGCTTGACCTTAGTGCAGAATTAAGCTGTGATTGTTAAAATACCCATAATCTCATTACCACATTTTTAAAGGAGTTTGACAAGAATTTGGAGAGGCAGGGCTGGCATTGTAGCACAGCTGGAAAAGCCATCATCTGCAACACTGGCATCCTGCACGCGTAGCAGCACATGTCCCAGCTGCCGTACTTCCCACCTAACACCCTGCTAATGGCCTGAGAAGAGCGGCAGCAGATCATCCAAGTGTTCGGGCTCCTGCCACCCACGTGGGAGACCTGAATGAAGCTCCTGACATCTAGCCTTGCCCAGCCCTGGCCACTGTGGCCATCTGGAGAGTGAATCAGCAGATGGAAGATCTCTATCTTTCTGCTCTCTGTGAGGTGAGTGCGCATGTGTGTGTGTGTGTGTGAGAGAGATTCTGAATTTTAAATAGATAAATAACTTAAAAAAAAAAAAGTTGAAGAGGCAATAGCATATTGAAGTATCAGGACTGTATTAATCATTCTGTTGAAAGGAAATTTAGTTAAAAATTAGTGAGTGAAAATTCCATGACAGTTTCCAAAGGAATCAAAACAATAACTCAAACATAACAATTTCAAAGAGACTTATAACTTAGTTTTAAAAAAGGGTTGTTTTTTTTTTTTTTGGCATTTGATACATTTGGTAGTGGAATCAACTGTCTTAGAACCAAAATTGTGAAGTCTACTGCAGAGAAAATATTCACCCAAGAATACTGATACTCAATTTATTGCTTTCCCTTCAATGTTAGCACTAAAAGACCTTCCACGAGTGGGTCAAGTGGTCAGAGTGCTCCCACACATCAGTCAGCGAGAAGGGGCAGAGAAGAGGAAGGGGAGGACAGTGGAGCATCTTCCCATGCTTCTCACCACCTGGGTGAGCACTGAGCGCCGGAGCTGACCTTAGACCGCATGGGCACACAGAGGAGTTAGAAAGCAGCTCTCAGATGAAAGAACTCTGGGTCAAACGATTAACCTGGGCACAGTTAGCAGGATTCCTTCTTTGTGTCAGCAAGGCTCCAGTCTCCAGGCTTCTTAAACTGAAAAGCCCTATTAGAACCACTGGCAGTTCCTAAAGAAGTTTTGGAGGTCGGGTCCCTTACTCAAACTCAGCTTGGCCAGAATACAATCCCTCTTCTCTATCCTTGGTCTACAGTGAGAGCTGGAAGGACGTGGATTCCTTTTTGAGTTCCTCTGACTCAGTCCCCTCTGCAAATGGGGATCAGAAAAAAAGAGAACTCTGTAAGTTCTCTAACTACCAAACTTGGCCTTGAAAACTCCCTGCAAACCAACACCCTGCAAAAGGAAGGCAAGAGAAATGTAGGACAATCTCCCACATCTGGATTGATTATCCACAGTGTACGCAGCGGACTGAGCCAATCTTCCCCTCAAAACCTTGGTCACTGTCATTGAAGATACAGTATCTTCATTATGCTCTTCTAAAAATCAGTTTCCTATTTTAAACTGAGGCTGTCTTCTGACATTAAAATAAATGTAAGCTGACAGAAACATTAACCAGCTCTTGTTGGCAGGCTTGGCGAGTTCTCTGGCCTGAAGCAGGGGTCCTCCAACCTTGGAATGGGTAAGACTCATGCATGAACTTGAAAGTGCTGACTGTCAGGGCCATCCGTTGCAATTGTGATTCAGTAGGTTTGGGCTGTGGCTCAGAAATCTTTTTAACAATGAAACCCATTATAATTATCTTCATGTAGGTGGCCCATGGATCTCACAGAAACATTGGCTTGGAGAGTGTGTTTTCAGAGGGGAAATAAGCAATTGGAATCTTATCAATGTTGGCCTTGAAAGACTCTCTCTCTCTCTCTCTCTCTCTCTCTCTCTCACTCTCTCTCTATCTATCTAAAATTCCCCTGAAAATATTAGTGTTTTGCTTATAAATCCTTGCAGAGCAACTCTGAGGTGGGCAAGAGACAGGAAATAATATCCATAGACAAGGTTAAGTAATTTACTCAAAGTGACTTCACAAATCTGTGTTTGAACAGCTGTGGGAGCTACAGCCTCCAGCCTCTTGAGTCCTGTTCTCTCTACACAAGATCTGCATTTCCACAGCTACAAAACCTGCTGCACTCCATGCTCTCCATTCTTCTGAAACATTACAGGGTACTCGTATGGCAACTGTTCCACAGACAACGGCCTCAAATGATAATCAAATTTGGAGATGTTACTATTGTGTGGGTGAATGTCTGTACTTGCTCTAGGGCTTCCACCTTCAATACTCAACACTTCAACCCTCTAAAATCTACATTCTTTCCACCACTTCATTCCTTTGCCTGCGCTCATTAGGGTCCCTTACAATCCTCTTGTTGTGATATCCAAAGGATCAAGGCGATGGAACGAATCACTGTCTACCTCACTTCAGGCAACATAATTCTTGAGACAACATAAAGACTTTTTTAAAAGCTTTAACAAATGCCAATTTCATAGGTACAACTTCAAGAATATAGTGGTGCTTCCCTCCATACCCACCCTCCCACCCCTACTCTCATCCCACCTCCTACTCCCTCTCCCATCCAACTCCATAAAGACTTTTAGTAAAAGTGAGAAACGGTCAAATCAACACAATAGAAAATTTGAGGAGTTCCTAAGAGGTGAAGAGGAAACAGAATGAGGAGGAATATGAATAAAGAAACTAGGGATCAAAACATCACACTAAAAAGACCTACCAAAGAAGGTATCACTGGCACTTGCAAGTCAAGAATTAACAAGATATTCATAATGATTCTGCCTTCATTGCCAATGTGTCCAAACTGCCAAATCCCCGAGAATTGCAATTGCTCTCTAAAACAGTATTCTTCTAAGATAAGTCTTCTTTTATGACTGTTGAGGGGTGAGCTTTGTGGCACAGTGGGTTTAAGGCACCCTTTGGGACACCCATATGCCACACCGTAGTGCCTGATTGAGTCCCACCTCTGCTTCTGATCCAGCTTCCTGCTAATACACACTCTGGGTGGGCAAGGGGGCGGGCAGCAGATGATGGTCCCAGTACTTGGATCCTTACTATCCAAATGGGAGACCATAGATTGAATTCCTGGCTACAGCCGGGAACAGCCTGGCTGTTGTAGGCATTTGGGGAGTGAACCAGCAGATGGATAATCTCTCTCTCTTTGTCTCTCTCTGTTTCTGTTTTTCAAAATTAAAAAAAAAAAAAGAATGCTGAGGCCTACTTACCTAATTATTGAGCTAATAACATAAACATTAAGCACTTCCGGAGCTTATAGAGCACCCACAAAGCACCAGGCCCTGCTCTCAGCACTTTACAAACACTGACTCCTTCCATCTTTATGATCACCCTACAGTGCAGATGCTGCTACTCTCCCCGTTTCAATAACAAAGAGAGATCAAGTGGCTGATGCACGGCAGAGCTGAGAGGTAAACTCAGGGAGCTCCAGAGGTTTGGGTCTTCCGCAGAACACACCTCCACCGCAATCACTGCTGGGAAAAAAGGAAACACAACTGGGCCAGGGAAGGAAGTGCACAAAATGTTACAATGCATGGATCTCTCTAGTATGGATGCCGGTGAGGAAGCGTGCAGTCCAGTCTCCATCCCGACAGCTGAGAAAAGCCAGGTTCACTACTGCTCCGATGAGCCAAGTCCTCCATGAAGAAATACAGGCCATCAGGGACAGCAGGTATTTGAGCAAAAACAATCAGTAAAGGGAAAAACCAAGATTAACAAACAGAATAGCCGACCCCAAGGAAAAATAAATAACATAGAGAACACCAGAGAACCTTTAAAATACTCTGAATAGTACTCTCAGGAGTACAAGAACATATTTAATCCATAAAAGAAGGAGAGCTTGTTCATATAAGAAAGAGCAACCAGAGGAGGAGAAAGAGTTCTTGGAAATTAAATGTCTGGTTACTGAAAGTAAAACACCCCAAGTGGAGCAAATTCTGGAAGAGGTGCAGCTGACAGTTACGAGAGCAACTGGGGAGAAAAAGTCAGGGGAGCCTACTCAAGAGAAAGACAAGCTGCTTGAAGAACCTCAGGACATGGAGAAGAATGGGAAAAGTCCAACATCTGTCTAAATGAGATTTCCGAAGAATCAAGGCAATAGAATAAAAAATAATACAAGAAAATTTCTCTAAGCTGAAGAACAGCACATAGTTTAGGATGAAAGAGTTCATTAAGCATTCAATAGTGAAATAAATTCTAATAATGAAGAAAAAAATAAACTGGAGGTACTTAAGAATGAAGCCAAAATCTACTGTGCAGGATATAAAAAAATAAATAACATGAGAAGGCATATGAGTAGTCCAACATACACAAGAAATTCTACCATCTCAAAGTATCTTCAAATTCACCTATAAAAAACCATAATTCCAATAAAAATCTTAGGAGCATCAAAAGACGATGATAGGGCCAGCACTGTGACCTAATGGGTATTGCTACTGCGTGCAGTGCTGGCATCACATACGGGCAGCAGTTCGAGTCCCGGTTGCTCCACTTCTGATCCAGCTCCTTGCTAATGTGCCTGGGAAAGCAGTGCAGGATGACCCAATTCCCTTGGGGTCCCCATGTGGGAGACCTGGTAAAAGCTGCTGGCTCCTGGCAATCTGGCCCAACCCTAGTCACGTGGCCATTTGGGGAGCGAACCAGCAGATGGAAGACCTCTCTCTCTGGCTCTCCCTCTCTCTCAAATAAACAAAATTAATCTTAAAAAAAAAAAAAAAAAGATGACGCTTAAATTTATACAGAATGAGCCAAGAGTAACTAAGATAATTCTGAGGAAAGTAAGTTACTTTTCAAATCATATTTTACAACTGGAGTTACTGAGACCACATGACATTGGCAGTGAATGAAATGAACAGTAGGGCTGGTGCCGCGGCTCACTAGGCTAATCCTCCGCCTTGCGGCGCTGGCACCCCGGGTTCTAGTCCCGGTTGGGGCGCTGGATTCTGTCCCGGTTGCCCCTCTTTCAGGCCAGCTCTCTGCTGTGGCCCAGGAGTGCAGTGGAGGATGGCCCAAGTGCTTGGGCCCTGCACCCCATGGGAGACCAGGAGAAGCACCTGGCTCCTGCCATCGGATCAGCGCGGTGCGTCGGCTGCAGCGCGCCAGCTGCGGAGGCCATTGGAGGGTGAACCAACGGCAAAGGAAGACCTTTCTCTCTGTCTCTCTCTCTCTCACTGTCCACTTTGCCTGTCAAAAAATAAATAAATAAATGAACAGTGGAACAGATGAGAGGACTCAGAAACACAGAAGTGTGGTAGACCACAGAACTGCAGCACAGTAAGTTGGGAAGCACAGGAGGGTCAATAAGGTTTGCTAGGACAAATGATTTCCCACGGTGAACAAAGTAAAGATCCTTGTCTCAGACAATGCAGAAAGTTGATTTTAGATTATTCCAAACATAAATATGCGGACCAGTGTTGTATCACAGGAGGTTAAGCCACGGCATACAGCGCTGGTATCACATATCAGACTGCAGATTTGCGTCCTGACTGCTTTACTTCTGATCCAGCTCCCTGCTGTTGTGCCTGGGAAAGCAGCAGAAAACTGGGGCTCCTGCAATTCCCAGGGAGACCCAAGAGGAGCTCCAGAATCCTAGTTTTGGCCTGACCCAGTCCTGGCCATCATGACCATTTGGGGGAGTAACCAGAAAATGGAAGATTTCTCTCAATCTCCCTGCCCCAAATGCGTAAATAAAATAAAATCTTAAAAACAAACCCTAAATTCTCAACAAGAACTCTAAAGCATTTATAAGAGAACATATTAGAAGATTTTTGTACACAGTAAAGGTGACCTAAGGTGGTTTGACTGAGCAATTTCATTATTGGGTAAGGAACTCATAAGGATTTGCACCCACATACACAATACATATACGAAAAATGCTCATTTTACAAGTTCTTGTAATAGTGAAAAACTAGGGGAAAAAATAAGAAAATTTTTATTATAGTGAAAAAGAAAAAAAATTTTAAACTTATGAAACTCTATTGGCCGGCGCCGTGGCTCAATAGGCTAATCCTCCACCTTGCGGCGCCGGCACACCGGGTTCTAGTCCCGGTTGGGGCGCCGGATTCTGTCCCGGTTGCCCCTCTTCCAGGCCAGCTCTCTGCTGTGGCCCGGGAGTGCAGTGGAGGATGGCCCAGGTGCTTGGGCCCTGCACCCCATGGGAGACCAGGAAAAGCACCTGGATCCTGGCTCCTGCCATCGGATCAGCGCGGTGCGCCGGCTGCAGCGGCGGCCATTGGAGGGTGAACCAACGGCAAAGGAAGACCTTTCTCTCTCTGTCTCTCTCTCTCACTGTCCACTCTGCCTGTCAAAAATAAATAAATAAATAAATAAATAAATAAATAAAAAAGAAACTCTATTCTGTACATATACAGGTTTTAGACAATTTTATAAAATGTAGCTCAATAATACACACTATTATTCCACATATGTAAAAGTTCAAAATAGTTATCACTGAATATTACTTATGCAACTATATATGCAGGATCAAAATACAAAGTCATGTATAAGAAAGAAACCAAATTCAGAGACTGGCTTCCTCTGACCGGGGGAGCAGTGAACAGGACCAGGAAGAACTATCCAGGAGATCTAAAATGCTTTACTCCATCTGCCATATTTTATTGCATTTGTAACATAATGGATGCTAGTTATATTATATTCTCTGGGCTTCTCTGTATGTTTATAACAATCCATGAGAAATTTAGCTTGACAAAAGACACTGCACTTATTAACGTGAGTAATGTGTTTTCTCATAGCAAATAAGTCAACTTCCCTAGCACCTGGGAACGTCTCAGCAGGAAATGTCTAATAGTAATTGCTCACACAAATGCTTTAATAGGCCCTGAACGGGAATATAACCTCCTGTAATGACGTGGAGCACACACTTTATATTCCAAGGCCCTCCTGGGAGTGACAAAGGAAATTCAAGTGGAAAGCCCTGGCAGGTCCACTGGGGAGGCAATCTTCAGCTCCGAGAGGTAGATGAGAAATGATTCTTGCATGCTCAGGAAGGATTTAGACCATCGTTGGTCCTGTATTTGCATTCATTAATAGGACTGCCTACTGCAAACCTACTCCAGGGACCAGAGAGCAGGGGAAAGATGGGAGTAGGGGAAAGCAGCCCTCTTGTGCAGTTTGATGCATTTCTCTTCCAGCAATGGTAAGTGTGATGGAGACATCACCCACCAGGGACACAGACAACATGTAATCCCACGACTGAGATCCCAAAGGATGTGGGGTACCGTGGAGGGAAAGCCCAGAGCAGCCCAGGATAGACTTCTCATCAAGTCGCAGTGCTGGGTTCTGCGTATGAACAAGAACCCTGGTGACACCGGGGTTAGTCATCCCGGGGACTGACTTTCCCCTGAACAGCTCTGCTCTTGCCAAATGATGAATGACCACCCTGTGCTTCCCAGAGAACACCAAACGGAACTGAGCACTGCACAGCCATGGGAAGACGCTGCTGCTGTTCTTTTGAATCAGTCTGGAACAGAGAGAACACTTTGTTCTCTTTATATGTAAAAGGCAATCTGTAACTTTTATATGGCAATTTCAATTGCGTGATTTTCTTAAATCCTTGCAGCCTCCCAGTGCCAGCGGTTATGCATCATGGGGCAACATTGTAAAGGTTGATGAGAGGTAGGAACCAGAGCTGTCTTGGTCTGTGTGTGCTTTCCTAACAGAGTATCTCAGACTGGGTCACCTATGCAGAGCAGAAGCCTGCTCTCCTCAAGCTGTGAAGGCTCCAAGTCCAATATCAAGGCACTGACATCCGGCGTGGGCCTTCCTGCCCAGTCCTCAAGGGCAGGAGGCAGCAGGACGACAGAGAGATCACTGCACTCCTTCTTCCCTGGAGAAAGAGAACTCGCTTCCACGACCCCTTTAAATAAGAATATGGCCGGTGCCGTGGCCCACTTGGTTAATCCTCCACCTGCGGTGCTGGCATCCCATATGGGTGTCGGTTCTAGTCCCAGTTGCTCCTCTTCCAGTCCATTTCTCTACTGTGGCCCAGGAGTGCAGTGGAAGATGGCCCAAGTGCTTGGGCCCTGCACCCCATGGGAGACCAGGAGGAAGCACCTGGCTCCTGGCTTCGAATCAGCGCAGTGCACCAGCTGTAGCAGCCATTTGGGGAGTGAACCAACGAAGGAAGACCTTTCTCTCTGTCTTTCTCTCTCTCACCGTCTAACTCTACTTGTCAAATAAGTAAAAATTAATTAATTAATTAATTAATAAGAACATGAAGGCTCTGCCCTCTTGACCTGGACACCTTCCAAAGGCCCTACCTCCCAGCTCCACTGCGCGGGGAATAGGTTCCCAGCATGTGGATTTCAGGGGACACATTCAAACCTCGGCAGGAACTTTGGGGTGAGGTGCAGGAACAGAATTCTCGGGGCCGGGGTGCTTTCCTGGCACAGCCTCAGTGTGAGGACACGACCTCAGGCACCACCACCCTGATCCACCATCCAAAAGCTTGCTTCAAACCCCAATGCTGGAATTACTTCTCCAGTCCAGAACAAAATCGTTGCATAGCTCTCCCCCAGCTTTCCGGCAAAGGAAACCCACAGCCAGGCTGATGAGGATTCCTTCCTTCCACGGAAGGCGTGAGAAAGGACTTCTCTCTCCATTCCTGTTCTCGCCGATCTTGATTTTATGGAGCAGTGCCCCCGGGACAGCAGGAGTGCTGGGCAGGACACTTCCGGGTCACCCACAGTGCTTGCCGGAGTAAACCAGCATGGGTCCCACCGCTGGGGGTTATGATTTAGCAGGGATGAGGTGCAGCCCTGGGACCCACATTCTCTCTTCCAGGAAAAGCTGATTTTAGGAAGCAGCGTCACAGAAGGAATCGACAAGGTCACTGCCAATGCTTCAAAGAAGAGGCTTAAGGAGCACATAGGACTGGAGAGTCACCTGTATTCCAAGTAAGTTTAATTTATAAGTTAATTCATAAAATGTTGGCAATGGTTTTCCAATGAAAGAACCTGAAAACAACGTAGGCTTCAAACGTTTTTATTTTGGCATCCGGTGCTATATGCCACATGGTGACAAACACAGCTTGTGAGGGGCAATTGTTACGTTTCTAGGGATTTTAATATTCGGTGTGGAAGTACTCTCACAGTGCACATCAGGAAATGTTAGGAATCAGGCACAGACACCTAGGGGAGTTGGTTGTCATAAACGCATCTTCCACCCCCTGGCCATGGAGGATGTTAGGAATCCTGCTCTATAAACATTTAACACAGTGTTGTTTCCTCACTCTTTTAAATGTATCCAACTGATTCTAACACCAGAAATACTGAAATTCATGTACCATTATCCACTTGAAAATGCAGACCAATCTCTTCTGTAATGGACTGAAACTTCTCATTATCCCCTTTTCTTCCTGAACTCCTATATCCTTCCAACATCTTTCATATAACTACATTCAAATAATATATTTTAAGCTTGAATGTCTAATTTAATCAATCCTATCCCATTTCTCTATAATAGAGTGCATACAGAAGTTGAAATTAGAGATTTTTTA